>NC_091386.1:177500-452500 GCF_038502225.1 Cherax quadricarinatus
CAACGGTAGTATCAAGTACCAGCAACGGTAGCATCAAGTACCATCAACGGTAGTATCAAGTACCAGCAACGGTAGTATCAAGTACCAGCAACGGTAGTATCAAGCACCAGCAACGGTAGTATCAAGCACCAGCAACGGTAGTATCAAGTACCACCAGCGGTAGTATCAAGTACCATCAACGGTAGTATCAAGTACCAGCAACGGTAGTATCAAGTACCAGCAACGCTAGTATCAAGTACCAGCAACGCTAGTATCAAGTACCATCAACGGTAGTATCAAGTACCATCAACGGTAGTATCAAGTACCAGCAACGGTAGTATCAAGCACTAGCAACGGTAGTATCAAGTACCACCAGCGGTAGTATCAAGTACCATCTACGGTAGTATCAAGTCCCACCAGCGGTAGTATCAAGTACCATCAACGGTAGTATCAAGTACAAGCAACGGTAGTATCAAGTACCAGCAACGGTAGTATCAAGTACCATCAACGGTAGTATCAAATACCAGCAGCGGTAGTATCAAGTACCAGCAACGGTAGTATCAAGTACCATCAACGGTAGTATCAAATACCAGCAGCGGTAGTATCAAGTACCATCAACGGTAGTATCAAGTACCAGCAACGGTAGTATCAAGCACCAGCAACGGTAGTATCAAGTACCACCAGCGGTTTTATCAAGTACCATCAACGGTAGTATCAAGTACCACCAGCGGTAGTATCAAGTACCATCAACGGTAGTATCAAGTACAAGCAACGGTAGTATCAAGTACCAGCAACGGTAGTATCAAGTACCATCAACGGTAGTATCAAATACCAGCAGCGGTAGTATCAAGTACCAGCAACGGTAGTATCAAATACCATCAACGGTAGTATCAAGTACCAGCAACGGCAGTATCAAGCACCAGCAACGGTAGTATCAAGTACCACCAGCGGTAGTATCAAGTACCATCAACGGTAGTATCAAGTACCACCAGCGGTAGTATCAAGTACCATCAAGGGTAGTATCAAGTACAAGCAACGGTAGTATCAAGTACCAGCAACGGTAGTATCAAGTACCATCAACGGTAGTATCAAATACCAGCAGCGGTAGTATCAAGTACCAGCAACGGTAGTATCAAATACCAGCAACGGTAGTATCAAGTACCAGCAACGGTAGTATCAAGTACCAGCAACGGTAGTATCAAGTACCAGCAACGGTAGCATCAAGTACCAACAACGGTAGTATCAAGTACCAGCAACGGTAGTATCAAGTACCAGCAATGGTAGTATCAAGTACCATCAATGGTAGTATCAAGTACCATCAACGGTAGTATCAAGTACCAGCAACGGTAGTATCAAGTACCAGCAACGGTAGTATCAAGTACCAGCAACGGTAGTATCAAGTACCAGCAACGGTAGTATCAAGTACCAGCAACGGTAGTATCAAGTACCAGCAACAGTAGTATCAAGCACCAGCAACGGTAGTATCAAGTACCACCAGCGGTAGTATCAAGTACCAGCAACGGTAGTATCAAGTACCAGCAACGGTAGTATCAAGTACCAGCAACGGTAGTATCAAGTACCAGCAACGGTAGTATCAAGTACCAGCAACGGTAGTATCAAGTACCATCAACGGTAGTATCAAGTACCATCAACGGTAGTATCAAGTACCATCAACGGTAGTATCAAGTACCAGAAACGGTAGTATCAAGCACCAGCAACGGTAGTATCAAGTACCACCAGCGGTAGTATCAAGTACCACCAACGGTAGTATCAAGTACCACCAGCGGTAGTATCAAGTACCATCAACGGTAGTATCAAGTACCAACAACGGTAGTATCAAGTACCATCAACGGTAGTATCAAGTACCATCAACGGTAGTATCAAGTACCAGCAACGGTAGTATCAAGTACCATCAACGGTAGTATCAAGCACCAGCAACGGTAGTATCAAGTACCACCAGCGGTAGTATCAAGTACCATCAACGGTAGTATCAAGTACATTCAACGGTAGTATCAAGTACCATCAACGGTAGTATCAAGTACCAGCAACGGTAGTGTCAAGCACCAGCAACGGTAGTATCAAGTAAAACCAGCGGCAGTATCAAGTACCATCAACGGTAGTATCAAGTACAAGCAACGGTAGTATCAAGTACCAGCAACGGTAGTATCAAGTACCATCAACGGTAGTATCAAATACCAGCAGCGGTAGTATCAAGTACCAGCAACGGTAGTATCAAATACCAGCAACGGTAGTATCAAGTACCAGCAACTGTAGTATCAAGTACCAGCAACGGTAGTATCAAGTACCACCAGCGGTAGTATCAAGTACCATCAACGGTAGTATCAAGTACCAGCAACTGTAGTATCAAGTACCAGCAACGCTAGTATCAAGTACCAGCAACGGTAGTATCAAGTACCAGCAACGGTAGTATCAAGTACCAGCAACGGTAGTATCAAGTACCATCAATGGTACTATCAAGTACCATCAACGGTAGTATCAAGTACCATCAACGGTAGTATCAAGTACCAGCAACGGTAGTATCAAGCACCAGCAACGGTAGTATCAAGTACTACCAGCGGTAGTATCAAGTACCACCAGCGGTAGTATCAAGTACCATCAACGGTAGTATCAAGTACCAGCAACGGTAGTATCGAGTACCAGCAACGGTAGTATCAAATACCAGCAACGGTAATATCAAGTACCAGCAACGGTAGTATCAAGTACCAGCAACGGTAGTATCAAGTACCAGCAACGGTAGTATCAAGTACCAGCAACGGTAGTATCAAGTACCGGCAACGGTAGTATCAAGTACCAGCAACGGTAGTATCAAGCACCGGCAAGGGTAGTATCAAGTACCACCAGCGGTAGTATCAAGTACCATCAACGGTAGTATCAAGTACCAGCAACGCTAGTATCAAGTACCAGCAACGGTAGTATCAAGTAACAGCAACGGTAGCATCAAGTACCAGCAACGGTAGTATCAAGTACCATCAATGGTAGTATCAAGTACCATCATCGGTAGTATCAAGTACCATCAACGGTAGTATCAAGTACCATTAACGGTAGTATCAAGCACCAGCAACGGTAGTATCAAGTACTACCAGCGGTAGTATCAAGTACCACCAGCTGTAGTATCAAGTACCATCAACGGTAGTATCAAGTACCAGCAACGGTAGTATCAGGTACCAGCAACGGTAGTATCAAATACCAGCAACGGTAGTATCAAGTACCAGCAACGGTAGTATCAAGTACCAGCAACGGTAGTATCAAGTACCAGCAACGGTAGTATCAAGTACCAGCAACGGTAGTATCAAGTACCAGCAACGGTAGTATCAAGTACCAGCAACGGTAGTATCAAGCACCAGCAACGGTAGTATCAAGTACCACCAGCGGTAGTATCAAGTACCATCAACGTTAGTATCAAGTACCACCAGCGGTAGTATCAAGTACCATCAACGGTAGTATCAAGTACAAGCAACGGTAGTATCAAGTACCAGCAACGGTAGTATTAAGTACCATCAACGGTAGTATCAAATACCAGCAGCGGTAGTATCAAGTACCAGCAACGGTAGTATCAAATACCAGCAACGGTAGTATCAAGTACCAGCAACGGTAGTATCAAGTACCAGCAACGGTAGTATCAAGTACCAGCAACGGTAGCATCAAGTACCATCAACGGTAGTATCAAGTACCAGCAACGGTAGTATCAAGTACCAGCAACGGTAGTATCAAGCACCAGCAACGGTAGTATCAAGCACCAGCAACGGTAGTATCAAGTACCACCAGCGGTAGTATCAAGTACCATCAACGGTAGTATCAAGTACCAGCAACGGTAGTATCAAGTACCAGCAACGCTAGTATCAAGTACCAGCAACGCTAGTATCAAGTACCATCAACGGTAGTATCAAGTACCATCAACGGTAGTATCAAGTACCAGCAACGGTAGTATCAAGCACTAGCAACGGTAGTATCAAGTACCACCAGCGGTAGTATCAAGTACCATCTACGGTAGTATCAAGTCCCACCAGCGGTAGTATCAAGTACCATCAACGGTAGTATCAAGTACAAGCAACGGTAGTATCAAGTACCAGCAACGGTAGTATCAAGTACCATCAACGGTAGTATCAAATACCAGCAGCGGTAGTATCAAGTACCAGCAACGGTAGTATCAAGTACCATCAACGGTAGTATCAAATACCAGCAGCGGTAGTATCAAGTACCATCAACGGTAGTATCAAGTACCAGCAACGGTAGTATCAAGCACCAGCAACGGTAGTATCAAGTACCACCAGCGGTTTTATCAAGTACCATCAACGGTAGTATCAAGTACCACCAGCGGTAGTATCAAGTACCATCAACGGTAGTATCAAGTACAAGCAACGGTAGTATCAAGTACCAGCAACGGTAGTATCAAGTACCATCAACGGTAGTATCAAATACCAGCAGCGGTAGTATCAAGTACCAGCAACGGTAGTATCAAATACCATCAACGGTAGTATCAAGTACCAGCAACGGCAGTATCAAGCACCAGCAACGGTAGTATCAAGTACCACCAGCGGTAGTATCAAGTACCATCAACGGTAGTATCAAGTACCACCAGCGGTAGTATCAAGTACCATCAAGGGTAGTATCAAGTACAAGCAACGGTAGTATCAAGTACCAGCAACGGTAGTATCAAGTACCATCAACGGTAGTATCAAATACCAGCAGCGGTAGTATCAAGTACCAGCAACGGTAGTATCAAATACCAGCAACGGTAGTATCAAGTACCAGCAACGGTAGTATCAAGTACCAGCAACGGTAGTATCAAGTACCAGCAACGGTAGCATCAAGTACCAACAACGGTAGTATCAAGTACCAGCAACGGTAGTATCAAGTACCAGCAATGGTAGTATCAAGTACCATCAATGGTAGTATCAAGTACCATCAACGGTAGTATCAAGTACCAGCAACGGTAGTATCAAGTACCAGCAACGGTAGTATCAAGTACCAGCAACGGTAGTATCAAGTACCAGCAACGGTAGTATCAAGTACCAGCAACGGTAGTATCAAGTACCAGCAACAGTAGTATCAAGCACCAGCAACGGTAGTATCAAGTACCACCAGCGGTAGTATCAAGTACCAGCAACGGTAATATCAAGTACCAGCAACGGTAGTATCAAGTACCAGCAACGGTAGTATCAAGTACCAGCAACGGTAGTATCAAGTACCAGCAACGGTAGTATCAAGTACCATCAACGGTAGTATCAAGTACCATCAACGGTAGTATCAAGTACCATCAACGGTAGTATCAAGTACCAGAAACGGTAGTATCAAGCACCAGCAACGGTAGTATCAAGTACCACCAGCGGTAGTATCAAGTACCACCAACGGTAGTATCAAGTACCACCAGCGGTAGTATCAAGTACCATCAACGGTAGTATCAAGTACCAACAACGGTAGTATCAAGTACCATCAACGGTAGTATCAAGTACCATCAACGGTAGTATCAAGTACCATCAACGGTAGTATCAAGTACCATCAACGGTAGTATCAAGCACCAGCAACGGTAGTATCAAGTACCACCAGCGGTAGTATCAAGTACCATCAACGGTAGTATCAAGTACCATCAACGGTAGTATCAAGTACCATCAACGGTAGTATCAAGTACCAGCAACGGTAGTGTCAAGCACCAGCAACGGTAGTATCAAGTACCACCAGCGGCAGTATCAAGTACCATCAACGGTAGTATCAAGTACAAGCAACGGTAGTATCAAGTACCAGCAACGGTAGTATCAAGTACCATCAACGGTAGTATCAAATACCAGCAGCGGTAGTATCAAGTACCAGCAACGGTAGTATCAAATACCAGCAACGGTAGTATCAAGTACCAGCAACTGTAGTATCAAGTACCAGCAACGGTAGTATCAAGTACCAGCAACGGTAGTATCAAGTACCAGCAACGGTAGTATCAAGTACCAACAACGGTAGTATCAAGTACCAGCAACGGTAGTATCAAGTACCAGCAATGGTAGTATCAAGTACCATCCATCAATGGTAGTATCAAGTACCATCAACGGTAGTATCAAGTACCAGCAACGGTAGTATCAAGTACCAGCAACGGTAGTATCAAGTACCAGCAACGGTAGTATCAAGTACCATCAACGGTAGTATCAAGTACCACCAACGGTAGTATCAAGTACCATCAACGGTAGTATCAAGTACCAGCAACGGTAGTGTCAAGCACCAGCAACGGTAGTATCAAGTACCACCAGCGGTAGTATCAAGTACCAGCAACGGTAGTATCAAGTACCAGCAACGGTAGTATCAAGTACCAGCAACGGTAGTATCAAGTACCATCAACGGTAGTATCAAGTACCATCAACGGTAGTATCAAGTACCATCAACGGTAGTATCAAGTACCAGCAACGGTAGTGTCAAGCACCAGCAACGGTAGTATCAAGTACCACCAGCGGTAGTATCAAGTACCATCAACGGTAGTATCAAGTACCAGCAACGGTAGTATCAAGTACCATCAACGGTAGTATCAAGTACCATCAACGGTAGTATCAAGTACCATCAACGGTAGTATCAAGTACCAGCAACGGTAGTGTCAAGCACCAGCAACGGTAGTATCAAGTACCACCAGCGGTAGTATCAAGTACCATCAACGGTAGTATCAAGTACCAGCAACGGTAGTATCAAGTACCACCAGCGGTAGTATCAAGTACCATCAACGGTAGTATCAAGTGGCCCGGTGGCCTGATGGCTAAAGCTCCCGCTTCACACACGGAGGGCCCGGATTCGATTCCCGGCGGGTGGAAATTCCGACACGTTTCCTTACACCTATTGTCCTGTTCACCTAGCAGCAAATAGGTACCTGGGTGTTAGTCGACTGGTGTGGGTGGCATCCTGGGGGACAAGATTAAGGACCTCAATGGAAATAAGTTAGACAGTCCTCGATGACGCACTGACTTTCTTGGGTTATCCTGGGTGGCTAACCCTCCGGGGTTAAAAATCCCAACGAAATCTTATCTTATCTCTTAACGGTAGTATCAAGTACCAGCAACGGTACTATCAAGTACCAGCAACGGTAGCATCAAGTACCAGCAACGGTAGCATCAAGTACCAGCAACGGTAGTATCAAGTACCAGCAACGGTAGTATTAAGTACCAGCAACGTTAGTATCAAGTACCATCAATGGTAGTATCAAGTACCAGCAACGGTAGTATCAAGTACCAGCAACGGTAGTATCAAGTACCAGCAACGGTAGTATCAATACCATCAACGGTAGTATCAAGTACCATCAACGTTAGTATCAAGTACCATCAACGTTAGTATCAGTACCATCAACGGTAGTATCAAGTACCAGCAACGGTAGTATCAAGTACCAGCAACGGTAGTATCAATTACCAGCAACGGTAGTATCAAGTACCATCAACGGTAGTATCAAGTACCATCAACGGTAGTATCAAGTACCAGCAACGGTAGTATCAAGTACAAACAACGGTAGTATCAAATACCAGCATAGGTAGTATCAAGTACCATCAACGGTAGTATCAAGTACCATCAACGGTAGTATCAAGTACCATCAAAGGTAGTATCAAGTACCATCAACGGTAGTATCAAGTACCAGCAGCGGTAGTATCAAGTACCATCAACGGTAGTATCAAGTACCAGCAACGGTAGTATAAAATACCATCAACGGTAGTATCAAGTACCATCAACGGTAGTATCAAGTACCATCAACGGTAGTATCAAGTGCCATCAACGGTAGTATCAAGTACCATCAACGGTAGTATCAAGTACCAGCAGCGGTAGTATCAAGTACCATCAACGGTAGTATCAAGTACCAGAAACGGTAGTATCAAGTACCAGCAACGGTAGTATCAAGTACCAGCAACGGTAGTATCAAATACCATCAACGGTAGTATCAAGTACCATCAACGGTAGTATCAAATACCAGCAACGGTAGTATCAAATACCCTCAACGGTAGTATCAAGTACAATCAACGGTAGTATCAAGTACCATCAACGGTAGCATCAAGTACCATCAACGGTAGTATCAAGTACCAACAGCGGTAGTATCAAGTACCATCAACGGTAGTATCAAATACCAGCAGCGGTAGTATCAAGTACCATCAACGGTAGTATCAAGTACCACCAGCGGTAGCATCAAGTACCATCAACGGTAGTATCAAGTACCATCAACGGCAGTATCAAGCACCATCAACGGTAGTATCAAGTACCAGCAACGGTAGCATCGAGTACCAGCAACGGTAGTATCAAGTACCATCAACGGTAGTACGAAATACCAGCAGCGGTAGTATCAAGTACCATCAGCGGTAGTATCAAATACCAGCAGCGGTAGTATCAAGTACCATCAACGGTAGTATCAAGTACCAGCAACGGTAGTATCAAGTACCATCAACGGTAGTATCAAGTACCAGCAACGGTAGTATCAAGTACCATCAACGGTAGTATCAAGTACCAGCAACGGTAGTATCAAGTATAAACAACGGTAGTATCAAATACCAGCATAGGTAGTATCAAGTACCATCAACGGTAGTATAAAGTACCATCAACGGTAGTATCAA
Source organism: Cherax quadricarinatus (assembly GCF_038502225.1). Lineage (NCBI taxonomy): Eukaryota > Metazoa > Arthropoda > Malacostraca > Decapoda > Parastacidae > Cherax > Cherax quadricarinatus. The sequence continues at coordinate 186,056 of NC_091386.1, forward strand.
GTACCATCAAAGGTAGTATCAAGTACCATCAACGGTAGTATCAAGTACCAGCAGCGGTAGTATCAAGTACCATCAACGGTAGTATCAAGTACCAGCAACGGTAGTATCAAATACCATCAACGGTAGTATCATGTACCATCAACGGTACTATCAAGTACCATCAACGGTAGTATCAAGTACCATCAACGGTAGTATCAAGTACCATCAACGGTAGTATCAAGTACCAGCAGCGGTAGTATCAAGTACCATCAACGGTAGTATCAAGTACCAGCAACGGTATTATCAAGTACCAGCAACGGTAGTATCAAGTACCAGCAACGGTATTATCAAGTACCAGCAACGGAAGTATCAAGTACCATCAACGGTAGTATCAAATACCATCAACGGTAGTATCAAATACCAGCAACGGTAGTATCAAATACCATCAACGGTAGTATCAAGTACCATCAACGGTAGTATCAAGTACCATCAACGGTAGTATCAAGTACCATCAACGGTAGTATCAAGTACCAACAGCGGTAGTATCAAGTACCATCAACGGTAGTATCAAATACCAGCAGCGGTAGTATCAAGTACCATCAACGGTAGTATCAAGTACCATCAACGGTAGTATCAAGTACCATCAACGGTAGTATCAAGTACCATCAACGGCAGTATCAAGCACCATCAACGGTAGTATCAAGTACCAGCCACGGTAGCATCGAGTACCAGCAACGGTAGTATCAAGTACCATCAACGGTAGTACGAAATACCAGCAGCGGTAGTATCAAGTACCATCAACGGTAGTATCAAGTACCATCAACGGTACTATCAAGTACCAGCAACGGTAGTATCAAGTACCATCAACGGTAGTATCAAGTACCAGCAACAGGAGCAACAACACTATCAACAACGCTTCTCGCTCGTCACACACACTGCTCGCTCGTCACACACACACTGCTCGCTCGTCACACACACACTGCTCGCTAGTCACACACACACTGCTCGTTCGTCACACACACACTGCTCGCTCGTCACACACACACTGCTCGCTCGTCACACACACACTGCTCGCTCCTCACACACACTGCTCGCTCGTCACACACACACTGCTCGCTAGTCACACACACACTGCTCGTTCGTCACACACACACTGCTCGCTAGTCACACACACACTGCTCGTTCGTCACACACACACTGCTCGTTCGTCACACACACTGCTCGTTCGTCACACATACACTGCTCGCTCGTCACACACACTGCTCGCTCGTCACACACACACTGCTCGCTCGTCACACACACACTGCTCGCTCGTCACACACATTGCTCGCTCGTCACACACACACTGCTCGCTCGTCACACACACACTGCTCGCTCGTCACACACACACACTGCTCGCTCGTCACACACACTGCTCGCTCGTCACACACACACTGCTCGCTCGTCACACACACTGCTCGCTCGTCACACACACACTGCTCGCTCGTCACACACACACTGCTCGCTCGCCACACACACACTGCTCGCTCGTCACACACACACTGCTCGCTCGTCACACACACACTGCTCGCTCGTCACACACACACTGCTCGCTCGTCACACATACACTGCTCGCTCGTCACACACACTGCTCGCTCGTCACACACACACTGCTCGCTCGTCACACACACTGCTCGCTCGTCACACACACACTGCTCGCTCGTCACACACACACTGCTCGCTCGTCACACACACACTGCTCGCTCGTCACACATACACTGCTCGCTCGTCACACACTGCTCGCTCGTCACACACATACTGCTCGCTCGTCACACACACACTGCTCGCTCGTCACACACACTGCTCGCTCGTCACACACACACTGCTCGCTCGTCACACACACACTGCTCGCTCGTCACACATACACTGCTCGCTCGTCACACACACTGCTCGTTCATCACACACACACTGCTCGCTCGTCACACACACACTGCTCGCTCGTCACACATACACTGCTCGCTCGTCACACACACTGCTCGCTCGTCACACACACTGCTCGCTTGTCACACACACTGCTCGCTCGTCACACACACACTGCTCGCTCGCCACACACACACACACACACCCACACACACACACACACACACACACACACACACACACACACACACACACACACACACACACACACACACACACACATTCCGATACCTTAATAAGGAATCGTTCAAGACACTGTACACTGTGTATGTTAGGCCCATACTGGAGTATGCAGCACCAGTCTGGAACCCACACCTGGTCAAGCACGTCAAGAAGTTAGAGAAAGTACAAAGGTTTGCAACAAGGCTAGTCCCAGAGCTCAGCGGAATGTCGTACGAGAAAAGGTTGAGGGAAATCGGACTGACGACACTGGAGGACAGAAGGGTCAGGGGAGATATGATAACGAGATACAAGTTACTGCGGGGAATAGACAAGGTTCATGTTCCAGAGAGGGGACACAGAAACAAGGGGTCACAACTAGAAGCTGAAGACTCAGACGAGTCACAGGGACGTTAGGAAGTATTTCTTGAGTCATAGAGGTGTCAGCAAGTGGAATAGCCTAGCAAGTGAAGTAGTGGAGGCAGCAACCATACATAGTTTTAAGAAGAGGTATGATACAGCTCGGGAAGCAGAGAGAGAGAGGACCCAGTAGCGATCAGTGAAGAGGCGGGGCCAGGAGCTGAGTCTCGACCCCTGCAGCCACAATTAGGTGAGCAATTAGGTGAGTACACACACACACACACGCACACACACACACTACTCGCTCGCCACTCACAAAACTTTTCATTACTTTCATTTGGTGGCACCTAGCCAGGCTGTTGACCTAGGAATGATAGTGACTTAATTACTAAGTCATATGACCCAGTGGCTCCTCCTGCCTTAATTACACTCTGTATCCCTGTACTTATAAGACACACACACACACACACACACACACACACACACACACACACACACACACACACACACACACACACACACACAGGGGACAGGATGTTCCAGAGAGGGGACACAGAAACAAGGGGTCACACTCTGAAGCTGAAGACTCAGATGAGTCAAAGGGATGTTAGGAAGTATTTCTTCAGCCATAGAGTAGTCAGGAAGTGGAATAGTCTAGCAAGTGAGGTAGTACAGGCAGGAACCATACATAGCTTTAAGAAGAGGTATGATAAAGCTCATGGAGCAGGGAGAGAGAGGACCTAGTAGCGTTCAGTGAAGAGGCGGGGCCAGGAGCTGAGTATCGACCCCTGCAACCACAATTAGGTGAGTACAGTTAGGTGAATACACACACACACTGCTAATGCGAATAATTCAAATGAATGAGGATCAGGCAGGACTACAAAGGGATCTGGACAGGCTGTAAGCCTGGCCCAATAACTGGCTCCTGGCGTTTAACCCCATCAAATGCAAAGTTATGGAGATTGGGGAAGGTCAAAGAAGACCGCAGACGGAGTACAGGGTAAGGGGGGACAAAGACTGCAAACCTCACTCAAAGAAAAGGATCTTGGGGTGAGTATAACACCGAGCACATCTCCTGAGGTGCACATTAACTAAGTAACTGCTGCAGCATATGGGCGCCTGGCCAACCTCAGAATAGCATTTCGACATCTTAGTAAGGAATCGTTCAAGATTCTGTACACCGTGTACGTCAGGCCCACGGTGTATGCAGCACCAGTTTGGAACCCACACCTGGTCAAGCACGTCAGGAAATTACAAAAAGGTCAAAGGTTTGCAACAAGACTAGTCCCGGAGCTAAGGGGTATGTCCTAAGAGGAAAGGACTGGGGAGAGGTTAAGGGAAATCGACCTGACGACACTGGAGGACAGGAGAGATAGGGGGGACATGATAACGACATACAAAATACTGAGAGGAATTGACAGGATGACTCACGAAATCGCAATGGCACGATTGCAAACAAACCATACCACGGGCGGGATTTGAACCCGCGGTCAGAGTCTCAAAACTCCAGACCGTCGCGTTAGCCACTGGGCCAGAGATGGGACACAGCAACAAGGGGACACAGTTGGAAGTTGAAGACACAGATGAATCACAGGGATGTTAGGAAGTATTTCTTCAGCCACAGAGTAGTCAGGAAGTGGAATAGTTTGGGAAGCGTTGTAGTGGAGGCAGGATCCATACATAGCTTTAAGCAGAGGTATGATAAAGCTCACGGTTCAGGGAGTGACCTAGTAGCGACCAGTGAAGAGGCGGGGCCAGGAGCTAGGACTCGACCCCTGCAACCTCAACTAGGTGAGTACAACTAGGTGAGTACACACACACACACACTTCAAGTATAGAATTAATACCACAATTCTCCACTCTGCTTGGAGGATGTAATGGTTGTCTTTGATTCTCTGTATTTGGGCGACAAATCTACACTATTTTAAGTTTCTCAGTCCAACAAGTGTTAGAAACAAGTATTAATTTGTATTCTGTGTTCTCACTGTCTCTGCTTTACACTTCTTCGGTAAATCTTTCACTGTTACTGCATGGTATATAATGGTCACAATCGAAGGTGAGACGCCTCTATCTGCGCTTGTTCCCACAAAACATAACCAAAACTTTGATAGATCTTACCAGAGGATATCAGAAACACTGCTGGAACAAGTGTGATATACTGGATCATTACCTGACACGTACATCTTACCAGAAGATATCAGAAACACTGCTGGAACAAGTGTGGTATACTGGATCATTACCTGATACATCTTACCAGAAGATATCAGAAACACTGCTGGAACAAGTGTGGTATACTGGACCATTACCTGATACAACTTACCAGAAGATATCAGAAACACTGTTTGAACAAGTGTAGTATACTGGACCATTACCTGATACAACTTACCAGAAGATATCAGAAACACTGCTGGAACAAGTGTGGTATACTGGACCATTACCTGATACATCTTACCAGAAGATATCAGAAACACTGCTGGAACAAGTGTGGTATACTGGATCATTACCTGATACAACTTACCAGAAGATATCAGAAACACTGCTGGAACAAGTGTAGTATACTGGACCATTACCTGATACAACTTACCAGAAAATATCAGAAACACTGCTGGAACAAGTGTAGTATACTGGATCATTACCTGATACAACTTACCAGAAGATATCAGAAACACTGCTGGAACAAGTGTGGTATACTGGATCATTACCTGATACAACTTACCAGAAGATATCAGAAACACTGCTGGAACAAGTGTGGTATACTGGATCATTACCTGATACAACTTACCAGAAGATATCAGAAACACTGCTGGAACAAGTGTGGTATACTGGACCATTACCTGATACATCTTACCAGAAGATATCAGAAACACTGCTGGAACAAGTGTAGAAGTCTTCGAGAGTATACTGGATCACTACCTGTGGTAGATATGTGATCCACCAGGTGCTATCAATGACAGCCTGGTTGACCAAGCAACAGGCTGGGCTGCGAAATCAGGAAAAGTAGAAACAGATGACAAGTATATGACGGATAACATCCGTGGCCCCGGATTATTCAGTATCTTACCAGAAGAAACACTGCTGGAACAAGTGTACAAGTCTTCAAGACGGCAAGAATCTTCACCAGGTGCCAGATCAACCAGGCTGTGATGGATATATCAGGCTGCAGGCCACCACCAACAACACCAAATGGGTGTCTATACCCAAAGTGACCAGGTGGGTGTCTACCCAAAGTGACCAGGTGGGTGCCTACACCTTGGGTAACCAGGCGGGTGTCTATACCAAAAGTGACAAGGTGGGTGTCTACACCCTGTGTGACCAGGTGGGTGTCTATACCCAAAGTGACCAGGTGGGTGTCTATACCCAGGGTGACCAGGTGGGTGTCTATACCCTGGGTGACCACGTAGGTGTCTACACCCTGGGTGACCAGGTAGGTGCTTATACTCAGGGTGACCAGGTGGGTGTCTACACCATGGGTGACCAGGTGGGTGTCTACACCCTGGGTGACCAGGTGGGTGTCTACACCCTGGGTGACCAGGTGGGTGTCTACACCCTGGGTGATCAGGTGGGTGTCTACATCCTGGGTGACCAGGTGGGTGTCTACACCCTGGGTGACCAGGTGGGTGTCTATACCCAAAGTGACCAGGTGGGTGTCTACACCTTGGGTAACCAGGTGGGTGTCTATACCAAAAGTGACCAGGTGGGTGTCTACACCCTGGGTGACCAGGTGGGTGTCTATACCCAAAGTGACCAGGTGGGTGTCTATACCCAGGGTGACCAGGTGGGTGTCTATACCCTGGGTGACCACGTAGGTGTCTACACCCTGGGTGACCAGGTAGGTGCTTATACTCAGGGTGACCAGGTGGGTGTCTACACCATGGGTGACCAGGTGGGTGTCTACACCCTGGGTGACCAGGTGGGTGTCTACACCCTGGGTGATCAGGTGGGTGTCTACACCCTGGGTGATCAGGTGGGTGTCTACATCCTGGGTGACCAGGTGGGTGTCTACACCCTGGGTGACCAGGTGGGTGTCTATACCCAAAGTGACCAGGTGGGTGTCTACACCTTGGGTAACCAGGCGGGTGTCTATACCAAAAGTGACCAGGTGGATGTCTACACCCTGGGTGACCAGGTGGGTGTCTATACCCAAAGTGACCAGGTGGGTGTCTATACCCAGGGTGACCAGGTGGGTGTCTATACCCTGGGTGACCAGGTAGGTGTCTACACCCTGGGTGACCAGGTAGGTGCTTATACTCAGGGTGACCAGGTGGGTGTCTACACCATGGGTGACCAGGTGGGTGTCTACACCCTGGGTGACCAGGTGGGTGTCTACACCCTGGGTGACCAGGTGGGTGTCTACACCCTGGGTGACCAGGTGGGTGTCTACACCCTGGGTGACCATGTGGGTGTCTACACCCTGGGTGACCAGGTAGGTGCTTATACTCAGGGTGACCAGGTGGGTGTCTACACCATGGGTGACCAGGTGGGTGTCTACACCCTGGGTGACCAGGTGGGTGTCTACACCCTGGGTGACCAGGTGGGTGTCTACACCCTGGGTGACCAGGTGGGTGTCTACACCCTGGGTGACCAGGTGGGTGTCTACACCCTGGGTGACCAGGTGGGTGTCTACACCCTGGGTGACCAGGTGGGTGTCTACACCCTGGGTGACCAGGTGGGTGTCTACACCCTGGGTGACCAGGTGGGTGTCTACACCCTGGGTGACCAGGTGGGTGTCTACACCCTGGGTGACCAGGTGGGTGTCTACACCCTGGGTGACCAGGTGGGTGTCTACACCCTGGGTGACCAGGTGGGTGTCAGCATTAATACACTTTATCTATAGAGTTTCTTAAAGTGGTAAGAAACGCTGTGGTTGACACAGCAAACATCTCTCTCTCTCACTACCACCATCACCATCACCACCACTACCACCATCACCACCAACATCACCATCACCATCACTACCATCACCACCACTACCACCATCACCACCACCATCACCACCACTACCACCATCACCACCACCATCACCACCACTACCACCATCACCATCACCATCACCATCACCACCACTACCACCATCACCACCACTACCACCATCACCACCACTACCACCATCACTACCACTACCACCATCACCATCACCATCACCATCACCACCACTACCACCATCACCACCACTACCACCATCACCACCACTACCACCATCACCACCACCATCACCACCACCACCACCATCACCATCACCACCACCAACACCATCACCACCACCATCACCAACACCATCACCACCACCATCACCACCACTACCACCATCACCACCACCATCACCACCACTACCACCATCACCACCACCATCACCACCACCACCACCATCACCATCACCATCACCATCACCACCACTACCACCATCACCACCACTACCACCATCACCACCACTACCACCATCACCACCACTACCACCATCACCACCACCATCACCACCACTACCACCATCACCATCACCATCACCATCACCACCACTACCACCATCACCACCACTACCACCATCACCACCACTACCACCATCACCACCACTACCACCATCACCACCACTACCACCATCACTACCACTACCACCATCAGTGTCACCACCACCATCACCACCACTACCACCATCACCACCAACATCACCATCACCATCACTACCATCACCACCACTACCACCATCACCACCACCATCACCACCACTACCACCATCACCATCACCATCACCACCACTACCACCATCACCACCACTACCACCATCACCACCACTACCACCATCACCACCACTACCACCATCACCACCACTACCACCATCACTACCACTACCACCATCAGTGTCACCACCACCATCACCACCACTACCACCATCACCACCACTACCACCATCACCACCACTACCACCATCAGTGCCACCACCACCATCACCATCACCACCACTACCACCATCACCACCACTACCACCATCACCACCACTACCACCATCAGTGCCACCACCACCATCACCATCACCACCACTACCACCACCACTACCACCATCACCATCACCATCACCACCACTACCACCATCACCACCACTACCACCATCACCACCACTACCACCATCACCACCACTACCACCATCACAACCACTACCACCATCACCACCACTACCACCATCACCACCACTACCACCATCACCACCACTACCACCATCACCACCACTACCACCATCACCATCACCATCACCACCACTACCACCATCACCACCACTACCACCATCACCACCACTACCACCATCACCACCACTACCACCACCACTACCACCATCACCACCACTACCACCATCACCACCACTACCACCATCACCACCACTACCACCATCAGTGCCACCACTACCACCATCACCACCACTACCACCATCACCACCACTACCACCATCACCACCACTACCACCATCAGTGCCACCACTACCACCATCACCACCACTACCACCATCACCACCACTACCACCATCAGTGCCACCACCACCATCACCACCACTACCACCATCACCACCACTACCACCATCAGTGTCACCACCACCATCACCACCACTACCACCATCACCACCACTACCACCATCACCACCACTACCACCATCAGTGCCACCACCACCATCACCACCACTACCACCATCACCACCACTACCACCATCAATGCCACCACCACCATCACCACCACTACCACCATCACCACCACCATCACCATCACCACCACTACCACCATCACCACCACTACCACCATCAGTGTCACCACCACCATCACCACCACTACCACCATCACCACCACTACCACCATCAGTGGCACCACCACCATCACCATCACCACCACTACCACCATCACCACCACCATCAGTGTCACCATCAGTGTCACCTTCAGTGTCAGCTTCAGTGTCACGGTCTATAACTTTACCGACACAGCTCCAGACACTGTCACAGCTCCAGACACTGTCACAGCTCCAGACACTGTCACAGCTCCAGACACTGTCACAGCTCCAGACACTGTCACAGCTCCAGACACGGTCACAGCTCCAGACACGGTCACAGCTCCAGACACTGTCACAGCTCCAGACACTGTCACAGCTCCAGACACTGTCACAGCTCCAGACACTGTCACAGCTCCAGACGCTGTCACAGCTCCAGACGCTGTCACAGCTCCAGACGCTGTCACAGCTCCAGACGCTGTCACAGCTCCAGACGCTGTCACAGCTCCAGACGCTGTCACAGCTCCAGACGCTGTCACAGCTCCAGACACTGTCACAGCTCCAGACACTGTCACAGCTCCAGACACTGTCACAGCTCCAGACACTGTCACAGCTCCAGACACTGTCACAGCTCCAGACACTGTCACAGCTCCAGACACTGTCACAGCTCCAGACACTGTCACAGCTCCAGACACTGTCACAGCTCCAGACACTGTCACAGCTCCAGACACTGTCACAGCTCCAGACACTGTCACAGCTCCAGACACTGTCACAGCTCCGCTCCAGACACTGACAGCTCCAGACACTGTTACAGCTCCAGACACTGTCACAGCTCCAGACACTGTCACAGCCCAGACACTGTCACAGCTCCAGACACTGTCAGCAGCCCAGACACTGACACAGCTCCAGACACTGCTCACAGCTCCCCAGACACTGTCACAGCTCCAGACACTGTCACAGCCCTCCAGACACTGTCACAGCCCAGACACTGTCACAGCTCCAGACACTGTCACAGCCCAGACACTGTCACAGCCCAGACACTGTCACAGCTCCAGACACTGTCACAGCTCCAGACACTGTCACAGCCCAGACACTGTCACAGCTCCAGACACTGACACAGCTCCAGACACTGTCACAGCTCCAGACACTGTCACAGCTCCAGACACTGTCACAGCCCAGACACTGTCACAGCTCCAGACACTGTCACAGCCCTCCAGACACTGTCACAGCCCAGACACGTCACAGCTCCAGACACTGTCACAGCTCCCCAGACACTGACACAGCCCTCCAGACACTGTCACAGCTCCAGACACTGTCACAGCCCTGACACTGTCACAGCTCCAGACACTGACACAGCTCCAGACACTGTCACAGCTCCAGACACTGTCACAGCTCCAGACACTGTCACAGCTCCAAACACTGTCACAGCTCCAGACACTGTCACAGCTCCAGACACTGTTACAGCTCCAGACACTGTCACAGCTCCAGACACTGTCACAGCTCCAGACACTGTCACAGCTCCAGACACTGTCACAGCCCAGACACTGACACAGTCCAGACACTGTCACAGCTCCAGACACTGTCACAGCCCTCCAGACACTGTCACAGCTCCAGACACTGTCACAGCTCCAGACACTGTCACAGCTCCAGACACTGTCACAGCTCCAGACACTGTCACAGCCCTCCAGAGACTGTCACAGCTCCAGACACTGTCACAGCTCCAGACACTGTCACAGCTCCAGACACTGTCACAGCTCCAGACACTGTCACAGCCCTCCAGACACTGTCACAGCCCTCCAGACACTGTCACAGCCCTCCAGACACTGTCACAGCTCCCAGACACTGTCACAGCTCCAGACACTGCCACAGCCCTCCAGACACTGTCACAGCTCCAGACACTGTCACAGCTCCAGACACTGTCACAGCTCCAGACACTGTCACAGCTCCAGACACTGTCACAGCTCCAGACACTGTCACAGCTCCAGACACTGTCACAGCTCCAGACACTGTCACAGCTCCAGACACTGGCACAGCCCTCCAGACACTGTCACAGCTCCAGACACTGACACAGCTCCAGACACTGTCACAGCTCCAGACACTGTCACAGCTCCAGACACTGTCACAGCTCCAGACACTGTCACAGCTCCAGACACTGTCACAGCCCTCCAGACACTGTCACAGCTCCAGACACTGTCACAGCTCCAGACACTGTCACAGCTCCCAGACACTGTCACAGCTCCAGACACTGTCACAGCTCCAGACACTGTTACAGCTCCAGACACTGTCACAGCTCCAGACACTGTCACAGCTCCAGACACTGTCACAGCTCCAGACACTGTCACAGCCCTCCACACACTGACACAGCTCCAGACACTGTCACAGCTCCAGACACTGTCACAGCTCCAGACACTGTCACAGCTCCAGACACTGTCACAGCTCCAGACACTGTCACAGCTCCAGACACTGTCACAGCTCCAGACACTGTCACAGCTCCAGACACTGTCACAGCCCTCCGACACTGTCACAGCTCCAGACACTGTCACAGCTCCAGACACTCTCACAGCTCCAGACACTGACACAGCCCTCCAGACACTCTCACCGCTCCAGACACTGTCACAGCTCCAGACACTGTCACAGCTCCAGACACTGTCACAGCTCCAGACACTGTCACAGCTCCAGACACTGTCACAGCTCCAGACACTGTCACAGCTCCAGACACTGTCACAGCTCCAGACACTGTCACAGCTCCAGACACTGTCACAGCTCCAGACACTGTCACAGCTCCAGACACTGTCACAGCTCCAGACACTGTCACAGCTCCAGACACTGACACAGCTCCAGACACTGTCACAGCTCCAGACACTGTCACAGCTCCAGACACTGCCACAGCTCCAGACACTGTCACAGCTCCAGACACTGTCACAGCTCCAGACACTGTCACAGCTCCAGACACTGTCACAGCTCCAGACACTGTCACAGCTCCAGACACTGTCACAGCTCCAGACACTGTTACAGCTCCAGACACTGTCACAGCTCCAGACACTGTCACAGCTCCAGACACTGTCACAGCTCCAGACACTGTCACAGCTCCAGACACTGACACAGCTCCAGACACTGTCACAGCTCCAGACACTGTCACAGCTCCAGACACTGTCACAGCTCCAGACACTGTCACAGCTCCAGACACTGTCACAGCTCCAGACACTGTCACAGCTCCAGACACTGTCACAGCTCCAGACACTGTCACAGCTCCAGACACTGTCACAGCTCCAGACACTGTCACAGCTCCAGACACTGTCACAGCTCCAGACACTGTCACAGCTCCAGACACTGTCACAGCTCCAGACACTGTCACAGCTCCAGACACTGTCACAGCTCCAGACACTGCCACAGCTCCAGACACTGTCACAGCTCCAGACACTGTCACAGCTCCAGACACTGCCACAGCTCCAGACACTGTCACAGCTCCAGACACTGTCACAGCTCCAGACACTGTCACAGCTCCAGACACTGTCACAGCCCTCCAGACACTGTCACAGCTCCAGACACTGTCACAGCTCCAGACACTGTCACAGCTCCAGACACTGACACAGCTCCAGACACTGTCACAGCTCCAGACACTGTCACAGCTCCAGACACTGTCACAGCTCCAGACACTGTCACAGCCCTCCAGACACTGTCACAGCTCCAGACACTGTCACAGCTCCCAGACACTGTCACAGCTCCAGACACTGTCACAGCTCCAGACACTGTCACAGCTCCAGACACTGTCACAGCTCCAGACACTGTTACAGCTCCAGACACTGTCACAGCTCCAGACACTGTCACAGCTCCAGACACTGTCACAGCTCCAGACACTGTCACAGCTCCAGACACTGACACAGCCCTCCAGACACTGTCACAGCTCCAGACACTGTCACAGCTCCAGACACTGTCACAGCCCTCCAGACACTGTCACAGCTCCAGACACTGTCACAGCTCCAGACACTGTCACAGCTCCAGACACTGTCACAGCTCCAGACACTGTCACAGCTCCAGACACTGTCACAGCTCCAGACACTCTCACAGCTCCAGACACTGACACAGCTCCAGACACTGTCACAGCTCCAGACACTGTCACAGCTCCAGACACTGTCACAGCTCCAGACACTGTCACAGCTCCAGACACTGTCACAGCTCCAGACACTGTCACAGCTCCAGACACTGTCACAGCTCCAGACACTGTCACAGCTCCAGACACTGTCACAGCTCCAGACACGGTCACAGCTCCGGAGACTGTCACAGCTCAGACACTGTCACAGCTCCAGACACTGTCACAGCTCAGACACTGTCACAGCTCCAGACACTGTCACAGCTCCAGACACTGTCACAGCTCCAGACACTGTCACAGCTCCAGACACTGTCACAGCTCCAGACACTGTCACAGCTCCAGACACTGTCACAGCTCCAGACACTGTCACAGCTCCAGACACTGACACAGCCCAGACACTGTCACAGCTCCAGACACTGTCACAGCTCCAGACACTGTCACAGCTCCAGACACTGTCACAGCTCCAGACACTGTCACAGCTCCAGACACTGTCACAGCCCTCCAGACACTGTCACAGCCCTCCAGACACTGTCACAGCTCCAGACACTGTCACAGCTCCAGACACTGTTACAGCTCCAGACACTGTCACAGCTCCAGACACTGTCACAGCTCCAGACACTGTCACAGCTCCAGACACTGTCACAGCTCCAGACACTGACACAGCTCCAGACACTGTCACAGCTCCAGACACTGTCACAGCCCTCAGACACTGTCACAGCTCCAGACACTGTCACAGCTCCAGACACTGTCACAGCCCTCCAGACACTGTCACAGCTCCAGACACTGTCACAGCTCCAGACACTGTCAGCAGCTCCAGACACTGTCACAGCCCTCCAGACACTGTCACAGCTCCAGACACTGTCACAGCTCCAGACACTGTCACAGCTCCAGACACTGTCACAGCTCCAGACACTGTCACAGCCCTCCAGACACTGTCACAGCTCCAGACACTGTCACAGCTCCAGACACTGCCACAGCTCCAGACACTGTCACAGCTCCAGACACTGTCACAGCTCCAGACACTGCCACAGCTCCAGACACTGTCACAGCTCCAGACACTGTCACAGCTCCAGACACTGTCACAGCTCCAGACACTGTCACAGCTCCAGACACTGTCACAGCTCCAGACACTGTCACAGCTCCAGACACTGTCACAGCTCCAGACACTGACACAGCTCCAGACACTGTCACAGCCCTCCAGACACTGTCACAGCCCTCCAGACACTGTCACAGCTCCAGACACTGTCACAGCCTCCAGACACTGTCACAGCTCCAGACACTGTCACAGCTCCAGACACTGTCACAGCTCCAGACACTGTCACAGCTCCAGACACTGTCACAGCTCCAGACACTGTCACAGCTCCAAACACTGTTACAGCTCCAGACACTGTCACAGCTCCAGACACTGTCACAGCTCCAGACACTGTCACAGCTCCAGACACTGTCACAGCTCCAGACACTGACACAGCTCCAGACACTGTCACAGCTCCAGACACTGTCACAGCTCCAGACACTGTCACAGCTCCAGACACTGTCACAGCTCCAGACACTGTCACAGCTCCAGACACTGTCACAGCTCCAGACACTGTCACAGCTCCAGACACTGTCACAGCTCCAGACACTGTCACAGCTCCAGACACTGTCACAGCTCCAGACACTCTCACAGCTCCAGACACTGACACAGCTCCAGACACTGTCACAGCTCCAGACACTGTCACAGCTCCAGACACTGTCACAGCTCCAGACACTGTCACAGCTCCAGACACTGTCACAGCTCCAGACACTGTCACAGCTCCAGACACTGTCACAGCTCCAGACACTGTCACAGCTCCAGACACTGTCACAGCTCCAGACACAGGTCACAGCTCCAGACACTGTCACAGCTCCAGACACTGTCACAGCTCCAGACACTGTCACAGCTCCAGACACTGTCACAGCTCCAGACACTGTCACAGCTCCAGACACTGTCACAGCTCCAGACACTGTCACAGCTCCAGACACTGTCACAGCTCCAGACACTGTCACAGCTCAGACACTGTCACAGCTCCAGACACTGTCACAGCTCCAGACACTGCCACAGCTCCAGACACTGTCACAGCTCCAGACACTGTCACAGCTCAGACACTGTCACAGCTCCAGACACTGTCACAGCTCCAGACACTGTCACAGCTCAGACACTGTCACAGCTCCAGACACTGCCACAGCTCCAGACACTGTCACAGCTCCAGACACTGTCACAGCTCCAGACACTGTCACAGCTCCAGACGCTGTCACAGCTCCAGACACTGTCACAGCTCCAGACACTGTCACAGCTCCAGACACTGTCACAGCTCCAGACACTGTCACAGCTCCAGACACTGTCACAGCTCCAGACACTGTCACAGCTCCAGACACTGTCACAGCTCCAGACACTGTTACAGCTCCAGACACTGTCACAGCTACAGACACTGACACAGCTCCAGACACTGTCACAGCTCCAGACACTGTCACAGCTCCAGACACTGTTACAGCTCCAGACACTGTCACAGCTACAGACACTGTCACAGCTCCAGACGCTGTCACAGCTCCAGACACTGTCACAGCTCCAGACACTGTCACAGCTCCAGACACTGTCACAGCTCCAGACACTGTCACAGCTCCAGACACTGTCACAGCTACAGACACTGACACAGCTCCAGACACTGTCACAGCTCCAGACACTGTCACAGCTCCAGACACTGTCACAGCTCCAGACACTGTCACAGCTCCAGACACTGTCACAGCTCCAGACACTGTCACAGCTCCAGACGCTGTCACAGCTCCAGACACTGTCACAGCTCCAGACACTGTCACAGCTCCAGACACTGTCACAGCTCCAGACACTGTCACAGCTCCAGACACTGTCACAGCTCCAGACACTGTCACAGCTCCAGACACTGTCACAGCTCCAGACACTGTCACAGCTCCAGACACTGTCACAGCTCCAGACACTGTCACAGCTCCAGACACTGTCACAGCTGGGGAGGGGCAGAAGGGGCTAAGAAGAGACGTTATTTTTATTAGATAATCAGATAATTTCCCCAGAGAATGTTAGCAACCTTGACACAGGTGAGACACCTATCTTGTGTGAGCAACCTGAAACCTGCCTCCCCTTCCCCTTCCCCTTCCCCTTCCCCTTCCCCTTCCCCTAGCATCTTCCCTCACTACCACATACAATCACTTTATATATATATATATATATATATATATATATATATATATATATATATATATATATATATATATATATATATATATATATATATATATATATACATATATATATATATCAATGTGCTACAGGTGAATGGGAAGCGATACCTCAGATGTCTCCCACTGCATGGTTACTCTGTGTTGCTGGGGGAGCTAGGTAGCTGTCCTGCGTTGCTGGGGGAGACAGGTAGCTGTCCTGGGTTGCTGGGGGATACAGGTAGCTGTCCTGGGTTGCTGGGGAAGACAGGTAGCTGTCCTGGGTTGCTGGGGGATACAGGTAGCTGTCCTGGGTTGCTGGGGGAGACAGGTAGCTGTCCTGGGTTGCTGGGGGATACAGGTAGCTGTCCTGGGTTGCTGGGGGAGCTAGGTAGCTGTCCTGCGTTGCTGGGGGAGACAGGTAGCTGTCCTGGGTTGCTGGGGGATACAGGTAGCTGTCCTGGGTTGCTGGGGGAGACAGGTAGCTGTCCTGCGTTGCTGGGGGAGACAGGTAGCTGTCCTGGGTTGCTGGGGGAGCTAGGTAGCTGTCCTGCGTTGCTGGGGGAGACAGGTAGCTGTCCTGGGTTGCTGGGGGATACAGGTAGCTGTCCTGGGTTGCTGGGGGAGACAGGTAGCTGTCCTGGGTTGCTGGGGGATACAGGTAGCTGTCCTGGGTTGCTGGGGGAGACAGGTAGCTGTCCTGGGTTGCTGGGGAAGACAGGTAGCTGTCCTGGGTTGCTGGGGAAGACAGGTAGCTGTCCTGGGTTGCTGGGGGATACAGGTAGCTGTCCTGGGTTGCTGGGGAAGACAGGTAGCTGTCCTGGGTTGCTGGGGGATACAGGTAGCTGTCCTGGGTTGCTGGGGGATACAGGTAGCTGTCCTGGGTTGCTGGGGAAGACAGGTAGCTGTCCTGTGTTGCTGGGGGAGACAGGTAGCTGTCCTGGGTTGCTGGGGAAGACAGGTAGCTGTCCTGGGTTGCTGGGGGATACAGGTAGCTGTCCTGGGTTGCTGGGGAAGACAGGTAGCTGTCCTGGGTTGCTGGGGGATACAGGTAGCTGTCCTGGGTTGCTGGGGGATACAGGTAGCTGTCCTGGGTTGCTGGGGAAGACAGGTAGCTGTCCTGGGTTGCTGGGGGATACAGGTAGCTGTCCTGGGTTGCTGGGGAAGACAGGTAGCTGTCCTGGGTTGCTGGGGAAGACAGGTAGCTGCCCAGGGTTGCTGGGGAGACAGGTAGCTGCCATGGGTTGCTGGGGGACACAGGTAGCTGTCCTGGGTTGCTGGGGGAGACAAATAGCTGTCCTGGGTTGCTGGGGGAGACAGATAGCTGTCCTGGGTTGCTGGGGGACACAGGTAGCTGTCCTGGGTTGCTGGGGGACACAGGTAGCTGTCCTGGGTTGCTGGGGGAGCTAGGTAGCTGTCCTGGGTTGCTGGGGGAGGTAGGTAGCTGTCCTGGGTTGCTGGGGGAGCTAGGTAGCTGTCCTGGGTTGCTGGGGGATACAGGTAGCTGTCCTGGGTTGCTAGGGAAGCTAGGTAGCTGTCCTGGGTTGCTGGAGGAGACAGGAAGCTGTCCTGGGTTGCTGGGAGAGCTAGGTAGCTGCCCTGGGTTGCTGGGGGAGACAGGTAGCTGCCCTGGGTTGCTGGGGGACACAGGTAGCTGTCCTGGGTTGCTGGGGGAGACAGGTAGCTGTCCTGGGTTGCTGGGGAGACAGGTAGCTGTCCTGGGTTGCTGGGGGAGCTAGGTAGCTGCCCTGGGTTGCTGAGGGAGACAGGTAGCTGCCCTGGGTTGCTGGGGGAGACAGGTAGCTGCCCTGGGTTGCTGGGGGACACAGGTAGCTCTCCTGGGTTGCTGGGGAGACAGATAGCTGTCCTGGGTTGCTGGGGGAGAAAGGTAGCTGTCCTGGGTTGCTGGGGGACACAGGTAGCTGTCCTGGGTTGCTGGGGGAGACAGGTAGCTGTTCTGGGTTGCTAGGGGAGCTAGGTAGCTGTCCTGGGTTGCTGGGGGAGCTAGGTAGCTGTCCTGGGTTGCTGGGGGAGCTAGGTAGCTGTCCTGGGTTGCTGGAGGAGACAGGTAGTTGTCCTGGGTTGCTGGGGGAGCTAGGTAGCTGCCCTGGGTTGCTGGGGGAGACAGGTAGCTGCCCTGGGTTGCTGGGGGACACAGGTAGCTGTCCTAGGTTGCTGGGGAGACAGGTAGCTGTCTTGGGTTGCTGGGGGAGACAGGTAGCTGTCCTGGGTTGCTGGGGGAAACAGGTAGCTGCCTTGGGTTGCTGGGGGAGACAGGTAGCTGCCTTGGGTTGCTGGGGGAGATAGGCTGCCCTGGGTTGCTGGGGGAGCTAGGTAGCTGTCCTGGGTTGCTGGGGAGACAGGTAGCTGTCCTGGGTTGCTGGGGGAGACAGGTAGCTGCCCTGGGTTGCTGGGGGAGTTAGTTAGCTCCCCTGGGTTGCTGGGGGAGCTAGGTAGCTGCCATGGGTTGCTCGGGGAGCTAGGTAGCTGCCCTGGGTTGCTGGGGGAGCTAGGTAGTTGTCCTGGGTTGCTGGGGGAGCTAGGTAGCTGCCCTGGGTTGCTGGGGGAGCTAGGTAGCTGCCCTGGGTTGCTGGGGGAGACAGGTAGCTGTCCTGTGTTGCTGGGGGAGCTAGGTAGCTGCCCTGGGTTGCTGGGGGAGCTAGGTAGCTGTCCTGGGTTACTGGAGGAGCTAGGTAGCTGCCCTGGGTTGATGGAAGAGCTAGGTAACTGCCCTGGGTTGATGGGGGAACTAGGTAACTGCCCTGGGTTGATGGGGGAGCTAGGTAACTGCCCTGGGTTGATGGAAGAGCTAGGTAACTGCCCTGGGTTGATGGAAGAGCTAGGTAACTGCCCTGGGTTGATGGAAGAGCTAGGTAACTGCCCTGGGTTGATGGGGGAACTAGGTAACTGCCCTGGGTTGATGGGGGAGCTAGGTAACTGCCCTGGGTTGATGGAAGAGCTAGGTAACTGCCCTGGGTTGATGGGGGAACTAGGTAACTGCCCTGGGTTGATGGGGGAGCTAGGTAACTGCCCTGGGTTGATGGAAGAGCTAGGTAACTGCCCTGGGTTGATGGAAGAGCTAGGTAACTGCCCTTAGTTGATGGAAGAGCTATGTAACTGCCCTGGGTTGATGGAAGAGCTAGGTAACTGCCCTTAGTTGATGGAAGAGCTATGTAACTGCCCTGGGTTGATGGAAGAGCTAGGTAACTGCCCTGGGTTGATGGAAGAGCTAGGTAACTGCCCTGGGTTGATGGAAGAGCTAGGTAACTGCCCTGGGTTGATGGAAGAGCTAGGTAACTGCCCTGGGTTGATGGAAGAGCTAGGTAACTGCCCTGGGTTGATGGAAGAGCTAGGTAACTGCCCTGGGTTGATGGAAGAGCTAGGTAACTGCCCTGGGTTGATGGAAGAGCTAGGTAACTGCCCTGGGTTGATGGAAGAGCTAGGTAACTGCCCTGGGTTGTTGGAAAAGATACGTATCGGCCCCGTTGGTGATCCTTGCATGTAGTTCCTTAAGGATGCTTGTTGAATACTTGTCTCGAGTTTCAAGGATCTCCGATTTAGTAGTACAGGTTTCAGCTGTGGGTCATCATATGACTAAGACCCGCATCAGGAAACACTTGTCCTGTTTCCTGACAAACCTTACCTAACCTAGTAGAACATAATGATTCTAATGGCCTAAGTTTCCATATCTGTTGAGTTTAGATTCTTGCCTGTGATCATCAGCAGTGCTGTTGTCCAATGCTAAAACGGATGCACCAATATTGTCTCAGTTCAGCTGAGTTTCACGCATCAGGGATACACTGTGAGTCCATCAGGATGTAGGTAAATGGTTCAGAGAACCCACAAGTTGATAAATTACATACATGTGCAACACTTGGGTATCTTTATTGTGGAAACGTTTCGAACCGCGGTGGCTTCATCAGTCCAAGACTGATGGATTGATTCCATCGACTCCAGGCTGAGAGACTGATTACCTCAAACTCCTTCTTTAACCATTCTTCTTTGTATTGGACTTATGAAGTCACTGTGTGGCGACACGTTTCCAGTACCTGGTTAGCATTATTACTGGGATTGTTGAATAGAACCACCTGGTGGTTCACAATTACACTCACCCACTGACTATAAACCCAGAAATACTAATCTTAATCTTAAGATAATAAATCCTAACTAGTCATAAGTTTGCCTATGATACTCCAATATAGACACTTTGTATTGTGCCAAAACAAAAGTATTCACATTGCTAAACTCACAAATTATGATGTAGTCACTTAGCCTTAATACCATAATCTGTAAGGATTTAATGTTAAGAATTAATCTAGTCTGCCCGAAATGCCTAGCCATGCTAGGTGTCCTAGTGGCACCCTCTGTAATTAGTATTTTATGTAAACCACACAATACCCAAAACCTGTAAACCCTTATAGAGAATAAACTTGAAATGAATTGAATTGGGAATATGAATTCTCTTTCAGCCAGGTACACAGCCGTAGGCAGGCCGTGGTTTGGTTGTTGATTTATTGTGGCTTACATGCCAACCCTTGCAACTTATGCAGTTTAAATCACGCATATCATGTTAGTCAGCTTCCAGGCCTTGTCGCAAATACACTGTTATTCGGGGCAGCAAGGCCGTTGCAATATAGAAGGTCCGTGAGAGTGTGCCTGTTGCCTAAACAAGAATATTTAGTAAGGAAATTCCAAAGTGATGTGCACTCACAGCTATAAGACGGGCAGTCTTTATGAAGAACAAAAAGGCACAATACCATGACTGGAACAACACACAAATAACCCACATATAGGAGGAGCTTACGACGATGTTTCGATCAGACTGTGACCATTACAAAGTCACACTAACAGAAAACAGTGAGGGAACCAATATAAGAGAGAGATAAGAAGCTGGAAAAAGGAAGGGAACAAGATATAGGAAGAGGAAGTAGTGGTAGGTAGGTAGTGGAAGTAGTAGAATAAATAGTGAGAGTAGAAAGTAGGGAGA
The DNA here is from genome assembly GCF_038502225.1 of Cherax quadricarinatus. Taxonomy (NCBI): domain Eukaryota; kingdom Metazoa; phylum Arthropoda; class Malacostraca; order Decapoda; family Parastacidae; genus Cherax; species Cherax quadricarinatus. Next base: position 207,536 of record NC_091386.1, read on the forward strand.
ATAATTTAGTGGCACAAGAGAGAAAGGGGAGACAATAACAAAGGTAGTAGCAATAGTAGAGGAATGGAGGGGAAGACTAGGTAGAAGTTAGGTCAGTTTAAGGACAAGAAAAAGGCGCAGGAGAGCTAAGGACCCACAAGGGGTAGCCAAAATGCAGGAAGGGAGGGGATGGGGGTAAATTGGTTAAGAGAACACCATAGGCCGAAGAAAAACAGAGGAGAGAGCATAAGGTTAAGTCACAAGTGTTAAGCTTGGAGAATTTGATTTGCACTCATAGCTGTACGACGGATAATCTTTATCATGGATGCTGTTGTTAAACGGAAGTCTCTAGAGTGACATGCACTCACTGCTGTGAGACATGTAGTTTGTATAATGGATGTTACAATTAAGAGTAAATCTCCAAACTGATGCACACAAACAGCTACGAAGCAGTATGTTAAGAGGAAGTATCTAGAGTGATGTGCACTCATAACTCCTAGTCTAGCTGTCTTTTTTGATGGACATAATGCTTACCAGAGCTGGAATCCAAACACTAATAATACAGATGTTAGACTACCACAACTACCCTGACAACCACAACCACCCTGACAACCACAACCACCCTGACAACCACAACTACCCTGACAACCACAACTACCCTCACAACCACAACCACCCTGACAACTACAACCACCCTGACAACCACAACCATCCTGACAACCACAACCACCCTGACAACCACAACTACCATGACAACCACAACCACCCTGACAACCACAATCACCCTGACAACCACAACCACCCTGACAACCACAACTACCCTGACAACCACAACCACCCTGACAACCACAACTACCCTGACAACCACAACCACCCTGACAACCACAACCACCCTGACAACCACAACCACCCTGACAACCACAACCATCCTGACAACCACAACCACCCTGACAACCACAACTACCCTGACAACCACAACCACCCTGACAACCACAACTACCCTGACAACCACAACCACCCTGACAACCACAACCACCCTGACAACCACAACTACCCTGACAACCACAACCACCCTGACAACCACAACTACCATGACAACCACAACCACCCTGACAACCACAACCACCCTGACAACCACAACCACCCTGACAATCAAAACTACCCTGACAACCACAACTACCCTGACAACCACAACCACCCTGACAACCACAATCACCCTGACAACCACAACCACCCTGAAAACCACAACCACCCTGACAATCACAACTACCCTGACAACCACAACTACCCTGACAACCACAACTACCCTGACAACCACAACCACCCTGACAACCACAACCACCCTGACAACCACAACCACCCTGACAACCACAATCACCCTGACAACCACAACCACCCTGACAACCACAACTACCCTGACAACCACCCCGACAACTACGACCACCCTGACAACCACAACCACCCTGACAACCACAACCACCCTGACAACCACAACCACCCTGACAACCACAACCACCCTGACAACCACAACTACCATGACAACCACAACCACCCTGACAACCACAACCACCCTGGCAACCACAACCACCATGACAACCACAACCACCCTGACAACCACAACCACCCTGACAACCACAACCACCCTGACAACTACAACTACCCTGACAACCACAACCACCCTGACGACCACAACTACCCTGACAACTACAACCACCCGGACAACAACCACCCCGACAACCACAACCACCCCGACAACCACAACCACCCTGACAACCACAACCACCCTGACAACCACAATCACCCTGACAACCACAACCACCCTGACAATCACAACCACCCTGACAACCACAACCACCCTGACAACCACAACCACCCTGACAACCACAACCCCCCTCACAACCACAACCACCCTGACACCCACAACCACCCTGACAACCACAACCACCCTGACAACTACAACTACCCTGACAACCACAACCACCCTGACGACCACAACTACCCTGACAACTACAACCACCCGGACAACAACCACCCCGACAACCACAACCACCCCGACAACCACAACCACCCTGACAACCACAACCACCCTGACACCCACAACCACCCTGACAACCACAACCACCCTGACAACCACAACCACCCTGACAACCACAACTACCCTGACAACCACAAACACCCTGACAACCACAACCACCCTGACAACTACAACCACCCTGACAACCACAACCACCCTGACAACCACAACCACCCTGACAACCACAACCACCCTGACAACCACAACCACCCTGACAAATACAATCACCCTGACAACAACAACCACCCTGGCAACCACAACCATCCTGACAACTACAATTACCCTGACTACCATAACCACCCTGACAACCACAACCACTCTGACAACCACAACCACCCTGACAACTACAATCACCCTGACAACCACAACCACCCTGACAACCACAATCACCCTGACAACCACAACCATGCTGACACCCACAACCACCCTGACAACCACAACCACCCTGACAACCACAACCACCCTGACACCCAAAATCACCCTGACAACCACAATCACCCTGACAACTACAATCACCCTGACAACCACAACCATCCTGACAACTACAATCACCCTGACTACCATAACCACCCTGACAACCACAACCACTCTGACAACCACAACCACCCTGACAACTACAATCACCCTGACAACCACAACCACCCTGACAACCACAACCACCCTGACAACCACAACCACCCTGACAACTACAATCACCCTGACAACCACAACCACCCTGACAACCACAACCACCCTGACAACCACAACCACCCTGACAACCACAACCACCCTGACAAATACAATCACCCTGACAACCACAATCACCCTGACAACCACAATCACCCTGACAACCACAACCACCCTGACAACCACAACCACCCTGACAACCACAACCACCCTGACAACCACAACCGCCCTGACAACCACAATCACCCTGACAACCACAATCACCCTGACAACCACAACCATCCTGACATCCACAACCACCCTGACAACCACAACCACCCTGACAACCACAACCACCCTGACAACCACAACTACCCTGACAACCACAACCACCCTGACAACCACAACCACCCTGACAACCACGACCACCCTGACAACCACAACCACCCTGACAACCACAATCACCCTGACAACCACAATCACCCTGACACCCACAATCTCCCTGACAACCACAATCACCCTGACAACCACAACCACCCTGACAACCACAACCACCCTGACAACCACAACCACCCTGACAACAACCACCCTGACAACCACAAATACCCTGACAACCACAACCACCCTGACAACCACAACCACCCTGACACTCACAATCACCCTGACAACCACAATCACCCTGACAACCACAACCACCCTGACAACCAAAACCACCATGACAACCACAACCACCCTGACAACCACAACCACCCTGACAACAACCACCCTGACAACCACAACCACCCTGACAACCACAATCACCCTGACAACCACAACCACCCCTGACAACCACAACCACCCTGAAAACCACAACCACCCTGACAACCACAATCACCCTGACAACCACAACCACCCTGACAATCACAACCACCCTGACAACCACAATCACCCTGACAACCACAATCACCCTGACAACCACAACCACCCTGACACCCACAACCACCCTGACACCCACAACCACCCTGACAACCACAACCACCTTGACAACCACAATCACCCTGACAACCACAACCACCCTGACAACCACATCCACCCTGACAACCACAACCACCCTGACAACGACAACCACCCTGACACCCACAACCACCCTGACAACCACAAGCACCCTGACACCCACAACCTCCCTGACAACCACAACCACCCTGACAACCACAACCACCCTGACAACAACCACCCTGACAACCACAACCACCCTGACACCCACAACCACCCTGACAACCACAATCACCCTGACAACCACAACCACCCTGACAACCACAGCCACCCTGACAACCACAATCAAGCTGTCAACCACAACCACCCTGACACCCACAACCACCCTGACACACACAACCACCCTGACAACCACAACCACCCTGACAACCACAACCACCCTGACAACCACAACCATCCTGACAACCACAACCACCCTGACAACCACAACCACCCTGACAACCACAATCACCCTGACAACCACAACCACCCTGACAACCACAACCACCCTGACAACCACAACCACCCTGACAACCACAATCACCCTGACAACCACAACCACCCTGACACCAACAACCACCCTGACAACCACAAACACCCTGACAACCACAATCACCTTGACAACCACAACCACCCTGACAACCACAACCACCCTGACAACCACAACCACCCTGACAACGACAACCACCCTGACAACCACAACCACCCCGACAACCACAACCACCCTGACAACCACAACCATCCTGACAACCACAACCACCCTGGCAACCACAACCACCCTGACAACCACAATCACCCTGACAACCACAACCACCCTGACAACCACAACCACCCTGACACCCACAACCACCCTGACAACCACAACCACCCTGACAACCACAACCACCCTGACAACCACAACCACCCTGACAATCACAACCATCCTGACAACCACAACCACCCTGGCAACCACAACCACCCTGACAACCACAATCACCCTGACAACCACAACCACCCTGACAACCACAACCACCCTTACAACCACAACCACCCTGACAACCACAATCACCCTGACAACCACAACCACCCTGACACCAACAACCACCCTGACAACCACAACCACCCTGACAACCACAATCACCCTGACAACCACAACCACCCTGACAACCACAACCACCCTGACAACGACAACCACCCTGACAACCACAACCACCCTGACAACCACAACCACCCTGACACCCACAACCACCCTGACAACCACAACCACCCTGACAACCACAATCACCCTGACAACCACAATCACCCTGACAACCACAATCACCCTGACAACCACAACCACCCTGACAACCACAACCACCCTGACAACCACAACCTCCCTGACAACCACAACCACCCTGACAACCACAACCACCCTGACAACCACAACCACCCTGACAACCATAACCACCGTGACAACCACAACCACCCTGACAACCACAACCACCCTGACAACCACAACCACCCTGACAACCACAACCACCCTGACAACCACAACCACCATGACAACCACAATCACCCTGACAACCACAACCACCCTGACAACCACAACCCCCCTCACAACCACAACCACCCTGACACCCACAACCACCCTGACAACCACAACCACCCTGACAACCATAACCACCCTGACAACCACAATCACCCTGACAACCACAACCACCCTGACAACCACAACCACCCTGACAACCACAACCACCCTGACACCCACAACCACCCTGACAACCACAACCACCCTGACAACCATAACCACCCTGACAACCACAACCACCCTGACAACCACAACCACCCTGACAACCATAACCACCCTGACAACCACAACCACCCTGACAACCACAACCACCCTGACAACCACAACCACCCTGACACCCACAACCACCCTGACAACCACAACCACCCTGACAACCACAACCACCCTGACAACCACAACCACCCTGACAACCACAACCACCCTGACAACCATAACCACCCTGACAACCACAACCACCCTGACAACCACAATCACCCTGACAACCACAACCACCCTGACAACCACAACCACCCTGACAACCACAACCACCCTGACAACCACAACCACCCTTACAACCACAACCACCCTGACAACCACAACCACCCTGACAACCACAACCACCCTGACAACCACAACCACCCTGACAACCACAACCACCCTGACAACCACAACCACCCTGACAACCACAACCACCCTGACAACCACAACCACCCTGACAACCACAACCACCCTGACAACCACAACCACCCTGACAACCACAACCACCCTGACAACCACAATCACCCTGACAACCACAATCACCCTGACACCCACAACCACCCTGACAACCACAATCACCCTGACACCCACAACCACCCTGACAACCACAACCATCCTGACAACCACAATCACCCTGACAACCACAACCACCCTGACAACCACAATCACCCTGACAACCACAACCACCCTGACAACCACAACCACCCTGACAACCACAACCACCCTGACAACCACAATCACCCTGACAACCACAATCACCCTGACAACCACAATCACCCTGACACCCACAACCACCTTGACAACCACAATCACCCTGACAACCACAACCACCCTGACAACCACAATCACCCTGACAACCACAACATACTACATGGTCATAGTTAAGTATAATATGAAACATAGTCAGAAAATTCACACAAACCCAGAAACAAAATAATGATGGCGTCAAGCCGAGAGAATAATTAGACAAGACATAATTCCCACAATTCTGATGACATGTTAAAATCTCGTGGCCTTAATGAGGTGAATTGTTTTGTCTTGACCTAAATATATTTTATTAAAAAATATATTACGTTTTAGGGAGCTAAACCCTCATGGTATATGCACAGTTTAGTTCATGGTACCTGGAGCTAGAGTCTAGTAGTATACACTGAGATATACGCGCATTTCAGTGTATATATTATTATTATTATTATTATTATTATTATTATTATTATTATTATTATTATTATTATTATTATTATTATCATTATTATTATTATTATTATTATTATTATTATTATTATTATTATTATTATTATTATTAATATTATTATTATTATTATTATTATTATTATCATTATTATTATTATTATTATTATTATTATTATTATTATTATTATTATTATTATTATTAATGACTGGTATTGCTGACTAATATGAGAGTTGGTAACCAAATTGTCTTACCTGTGTAGAGCTTTATCAAGTTATGTTTCACCCTGTGTAGAGCTTTATCAAGTTATGTTTCACCCTGTGTAGAGCTTTATCAAGTTATGTTTCACCCTGTGTAGAGCTTTATCAAGTTATGTTTCACTCTGTGTAGAGCTTTATCAAGTTATGTTTCACTCTGTGTAGAGCTTTAACAAGTTATGTTTCACTCTGTGTAGAGCTTTATCAAGTTATGTTTCACTCTGTGTAGAGCTTTAACAAGTTATGTTTCACTCTATGTAGAGCTTTAACAAGTTATGTTTCACTCTGTGTAGAGCTTTAACAAGTTGTTTCACTCTGTGTAGAGCTTTAACAAGTTATGTTTCACTCTGTGTAGAGCTTTAACAAGTTATGTTTCACTTTGTGTAGAGCTTTATCATGTTATGTTTCACTCTGTGTAGAGCTTTAACAAGTTATGTTTCACTCTGTGTAGAGCTTTATCAAGTTATGTTTCACTCTGTGTAGAGCTTTAACAAGTTATGTTTCACTCTGTGTAGAGCTTTATCAAGTTATATTTCACCCTGTGTAGAGCTTTATCAAGTTATGTTTCACCCTGTGTAGAGCTTTATCAAGTTATGTTTCACTCTGTGTAGAGCTTTATCAAGTTATGTTTCACTCTGTGTAGAGCTTCATCAAGTCATGTTTCACTCTGTGTAGAGCTTTATCAAGTTATGTTTCACTCTGTGTAGAGCTTCATCAAGTCATGTTTCACTCTGTGTAGAGCTTTATCAAGTTATGTTTCACTCTGTGTAGAGCTTTATCAAGTTATGTTTCACTCTGTGTAGAGCTTTATCAAGTTATGTTTCACTCTGTGTAGAGCTTTATCAAGTCATGTTTCACTCTGTGTAGAGCTTTATCAAGTTATGTTTCACTCTGTGTAGAGCTTTATCAAGTTATGTTTCACTCTGTGTAGAGCTTTATCAAGTCATGTTTCACTCTGTGTAGAGCTTTATCAAGTCATGTTTCACTCTGTGTAGAGCTTTATCAAGTTATGTTTCACTCTGTGTAGAGCTTTATCAAGTTATGTTTCACTCTGTGTAGAGCTTTAACAAGTTATGTTTCACTCGGTGTAGAGCTTTAACAAGCTATGTTTCACTCTGTGTAGAGCTTTATCATGTTATGTTTCACTCTGTGTAGAGCTTTAACAAGTTATGTTTCACTCTGTGTAGAGCTTTAACAAGTTATGTTTCACTCTGTGTAGAGCTTCATCATGTTATGTTTCACTCTGTGTAGAGCTTTATCAAGTTATGTTTCACTCTGTGTAGAGCTTTATCAAGTTATGTTTCACTCTGTGTAGAGCTTTAACAAGTTATGTTTCACTCTGTGTAGAGCTTTATCAAGATATGTTTCACTCTGTGTAGAGCTTTATCAAGTTATGTTTCACTCTGTGTAGAGCTTTATCATGTTATGTTTCACTCTGCGTAGAGCTTAATCAAGTTATGTTTCACTCTGTGTAGAGCTTTAACAAGTTATGTTTCACTCTGTGTAGAGCTTGATCATGTTATGTTTCACTCTGCGTAGACTTAATCAAGTTATGTTTCACTCTGTGTAGAGCTTTAACAAGTTATGTTTCACTCTGTATAGAGCTTCATCAAGTTATATTTCACTGTGTAGAGCTTTATCAAGTTATGTTTCACTCTGTGTAGAGCTTTAACAAGTTATGTTTCACTCTGTGTAGAGCTTCATCACGTTATGTTTCACTCTGAGTAGAGCTTTATCAAGTTGTTTCACTCTGTGTAGAGCTTTAACAAGTTATGTTTCACTCTGTGTAGAGATTTATCAAGTTATGTTTCACTCTGTGTAGAGCTTTAACAAGTTATGTTTCACTCTGTGTAGAGCTTTATCATGTTATGTTTCACTCTGTGTAGAGCTTTATCAAGTTATGTTTCACTCTGTGTAGAGCTTTATCATGTTATGTTTCACTCTGTGTAGAGCTGTATCAAGTTATGTTTCACTCTGTGTAGAGCTTTATCATTAGGTTTCACTCTGTGCAGAGCTTTATCAAGTTATGTTTCACTCTGTGCAGAGCTTTATCATGTTATGTTTCACTCTGTGTAGAGCTTTATCAAGTTATGTTTCACTCTGTGTAGAGCTTTAACAAGTTATGTTTCACTCTGTGTAGAGCTTTTTCAAGTTATTTTTCACTCTGTGTAGAGCTTGAACAAGTTATGTTTCACTCTGTGTAGAGCTTTATCAAGTTATGTTTCACTCTGTGTAGAGCTTTATCATGTTATGCTTCACTCTGTGTAAAGCTTTATCAAATTATGTTTCACTCTGTATAGAGCTTTATCATGTTATGTTACACTCTGTGTAGAGCTTTATGTTTCACTCTATGTAAAGCTTTAGCAAGTTATGTTTCACTCTTTGTAGAGCTTTATCATGTTATGTTACACTCTGTGTAGAGCTTTATCATATTAGGTTTCACTCTGTGTAGATCTTTATCAAGTTATGTTTCACTCTGTGTAGAGCTTTATCAAGTTATGTTTCACTCTGTGTAGAGCTTTATCAAGTTATGTTTCACTCTGTGTAGAGATTTAACAAGTTATGTTTCACTCTGTGTAGAGCTTTATCAAGTTATGTTTCACTCTGTGTAGAGCTTTAACAAGTTATGTTTCACTCTGTGTAGAGCTTTATCAAGTTATGTTTCACTCTGTGTAGAGCTTTATCAAGTTAGGTTTCACTCTGTGTAGAGCTTTATCAAGTTATGTTTCACTCTGTGTAGAGCTTTATCATATTAGGTTTCACTCTGTGTAGAGCTTTATCAAGTTATGTTTCACTCTGTGTAGAGCTTTATCAAGTTGTTTCACTCTGTGTAGAGCTTTAGAAAGTTATGTTTCACTCTGTGTAGAGCTTTATCATGTTATGTTTCACTCTGTGTAGAGCTTTAGCAAGTTATGTTTCACTCTGTGTAGAGCTTTATCATGTTATGTTTCACTCTGTGTAGAGCTTTAACAAGTTATGTTTCACTCTGTGTAGAGCTTTATCATGTTATGTTTCACTCTGTGTAGAGCTTTATCATTAGGTTTCACTCTGTGTAGAGCTTTATCAAGTTATGTTTCACTCTGTGTAGAGCTTTATCATTAGGTTTCACTCTGTGTAGAGCTTTATCAAGTTATGTTTCACTCTGTGTAGAGCTTTAGCAAGTTATGTTTCACTCTGTGTAGAGCTTTATCAAGTTATGTTTCACTGTGTGTAGAGCTTTATCATGTTATGTTTCACTCTGTGTAGAGCTTTAGCAAGTTGTGAATCACTCTGTGGAGAGCTTTAGCAAGTTGTGAATCACTCTGTGGAGAGCTTTAGCAAGTTGTGTTTCACTCTGTGTAGAGCTTTATCGTTATGTTTCACTCTGTGTAAAGCTTTATCAAGTTATGTTTCACTCTGTGTAGAGCTTTAACAAGTTATGTTTCACTCTGTGTAGAGCTTTATCAAGTCACGAATTACCAGAGCTCTACAAGTTTATATAAAGCTCTACAACAAATCATATAAAGCTCTACACGAGGTTCATATACAATGGAATATATAAATCAATATTAACTGTTACGTCTGAAATCTGAGACTCATTTGTGGCCAACAGAAAATAATTGATTTCTGTGGGAGGGGAAATATGTAACCTTGTAAAGGATGGTGATTCTGTGGGAGGGGGAATATGTAACCTTGTAAAGGATGGTGATTCTGTGGGAGGGGGAATATGTAACCTTGTAAAGGATGGTGATTCTGTGGGAGGGGGAATATGTAACCTTGTAAAGGATGGTGATTCTGTGGGAGGGGGAATATGTAACCTTGTAAAGGATGGTGATTCTGTGGGAGGGGGAATATGTAACCTTGTAAAGGATGGTGATTCTGTGGGAGGGGGAATATGTAACCTTGTAAAGGATGGTGATTCTGTGGGAGGGGAAATATGTAACCTTGTAAAGGATGGTGATTCTGTGGGAGGGGGAATATGTAACCTTGTAAAGGATGGTGATTCTGTGGGAGGGGAAATATGTAACCTTGTAAAGGATGGTGATTCTGTGGGAGGGGAAATATGTAACCTTGTAAAGGATGGTGATTCTGTGGGAGGGGAAATATGTAACCTTGTAAAGGATGGTGATTCTGTGGGAGGGGAAATATGTAACCTTGTAAAGGATGGTGATTCTGTGGGAGGGGGAATATGTAACCTTGTAAAGGATGGTGATTCTGTGGGAGGGGGAATATGTAACCTTGTAAAGGATGGTGATTCTGTGGGAGGGGAAATATGTAACCTTGTAAAGGATGGTGATTCTGTGGGAGGGGGAATATGTAACCTTGTAAAGGATGGTGATTCTGTGGGAGGGGAAATATGTAACCTTGTAAAGGATGGTGATTCTGTGGGAGGGGGAATATGTAACCTTGTAAAGGATGGTGATTCTGTGGGAGGGGAAATATGTAACCTTGTAAAGGATGGTGATTCTGTGGGAGGGGGAATATGTAACCTTGTAAAGGATGGTGATTCTGTGGGAGGGGGAATATGTAACCTTGTAAAGGATGGTGATTCTGTGGGAGGGGAAATATGTAACCTTGTAAAGGATTGTGATTCTGTGGGAGGGGGAATATGTAACCTTGTAAAGGATGGTGATTCTGTGGGAGGGGGAATATGTAACCTTGTAAAGGATGGTGATTCTGTGGGAGGGGGAATATGTAACCTTGTAAAGGATGGTGATTCTGTGGGAGGGGGAATATGTAACCTTGTAAAGGATGGTGATTCTGTGGGAGGGGGAATATGTAACCTTGTAAAGGATGGTGATTCTGTGGGAGGGGGAATATGTAACCTTGTAAAGGATGGTGATTCTGTGGGAGGGGAAATATGTAACCTTGTAAAGGATGGTGATTCTGTGGGAGGGGGAATATGTAACCTTGTAAAGGATGGTGATTCTGTGGGAGGGGGAATATGTAACCTTGTAAAGGATGGTGATTCTGTGGGAGGGGGAATATGTAACCTTGTAAAGGATGGTGATTCTGTGGGAGGGGGAATATGTAACCTTGTAAAGGATTGTGATTCTGTGGGAGGGGAAATATGTAACCTTGTAAAGGATGGTGATTCTGTGGGAGGGGGAATATGTAACCTTGTAAAGGATGGTGATTCTGTGGGAGGGGGAATATGTAACCTTGTAAAGGATGGTGATTCTGTGGGAGGGGGAATATGTAACCTTGTAAAGGATTGTGATTCTGTGGGAGGGGAAATATGTAACCTTGTAAAGGATGGTGATTCTGTGGGAGGGGAAATATGTAACCTTGTAAAGGATGGTGATTCTGTGGGAGGGGAAATATGTAACCTTGTAAAGGATGGTGATTCTGTGGGAGGGGAAATATGTAACCTTGTAAAGGATGGTGATTCTGTTTTCAGATTTACAACTGTCTGTTTACAGAGTTAGGTGTTAACACCCAGGTACCTATTTACTGTTAAGTGAAACGGGGATAGCAGGTGTAAGGAGACTTACACCCTAGGTACCTATTTACTGTTAAGTGAAACGGGGATAGCAGGTGTAAGGAGACTTACACCCCAGGTACCTATTTATTTTTAAGTGAAACGGGGATAGCAGGTGTAAGAAGACTTACACCCCAGGTACCTATTTATTTTTAAGTGAAACGGGGATAGCAGGTGTAAGAAGACTTACACCCCAGGTACCTGTTTACTGTTAATTGAAAAGGGGATAACAGAAGTAAAGAAACATATACCCAATGTACCTCTTCAGGTCACTTGTTCTATCTAGGCTGGAATATTGCTGCACACTAACAGCACCTTTCAAGGCAGGTGAAATTGCCGACCTAGAAAATGTACAGAGAACTTTCACGGCGCGAATAACGGAGATAAAACACCTCAATTACTGGGAGCGCTTGAGGTTCCTAAACCTGTATTCCCTGGAACGCAGGAGGGAGAGATACATGATTATATACACCTGGAAAATCCTAGAGGGACTAGTACCGAACTTGCACACGAAAATCACTCACTACGAAAGCAAAAGACTTGGCAGACGATGCACCATCCCCCCAATGAAAAGCAGGGGTGTCACTAGCACGTTAAGAGACCATACAATAAGTGTCAGGGGCCCGAGACTGTTCAACTGCCTCCCAGCACACATAAGGGGGATTACCAACAGACCCCTGGCAGTCTTCAAGCTGGCACTGGACAAGCACCTAAAGTCAGTTCCTGATCAGCCGGGCTGTGGCTCGTACGTTGGTTTGCGTGCAGCCAGCAGCAACAGCCTGGTTGATCAGGGGCTGATCCACCAGGAGGCCTGGTCACAGACCGGGCCGCGGGGGCGTTGACCCCCGAAACTCTCTCCAGGTAAACTCCAGGTAAAACCTATTTACTGTTGAGTGAAAAGTACCTTAGTTCATTTCACATTTAAGATAATAAGTCTAGCCTCCAGGATGCCACCCACAACAGTAGATTAAGACCCAGGTACCTATTTACTGTTTGATAAACAGCTACAGGTACCTAGTTGCTCTGCATATTATGTCTGGAAAGGGCATACCAATACTACAACGAATAATATTAATAATATTAATGTCTGAGAAGACAGTATTGTTTGTACCACCATCTCTGTTGACAATACGGATGATGTGTGCGTGTTTGAGGTGTGTGTGTGCGTGTTTGAGGTGTGTGTGTTCACCTCCTCCACCACGCACTCCACACACAATGCTTGAGCCTTGGCTCACACTCAAAAGCACGAGGGTTCGATTTTCCGGGTCGGGTGAGAGACTTAGAAACCCGTATCCTCACTACAGTTGTCCCTATTAACCTATCTGATGTTCATGTTCAGTTATCGGTAAATAGGTACCTAGGTGTTAGTCTCATTACACCTGCTGCCTCTTTGTCACCTAACCAGGGACTTTCTATACAGTATGTCACTGATGTCAGCTATGGTCTGTATACGTTGTACCATGTACTGCTAGAAATAAAGATTATTATTATTATTATTATTATTATTATTATTATTATTATTATTATTATTATTATTATTATTATTATTATTATTATTATTATTAAGTCTGTGTACTTGCGTCTCAATTTCCGTGCTGCTTGCGGGTGTTAGAACCAGCAGCATTACTGCTTGTGTTAGCCTCGGTGATAGGGTAAACACAGGTCGTGTGCCATCACCTGTGTGGTGGTAAACACGTCCTGCCATCACCCATCTGATGGGTAACACACAGATGCCCACCACATATGTGCTGGGCATCTGTGTGTTACCCATAGACATACATCTGTGTTACCCATACCAATACATCTGTGTGTTACCCATACATCTGTGTGTATGTACACTGAGAGATGTTAGACCCACCTTGCAGTATAGCACCGTCTTGGAACCCACACCTCAGAAAATATGCTAAGAAACGAGAAACAGTGCAGAGGTACGTATTGAAGCTTGTTGCACACCTGAGAGGTGTAGGTTACGAGGAGAGACTAACGTAATGGAGTCTAACGACTCAAAGCCAGAAGAACCAGACGAGATATAACACAAAACGCGTGCAAAACGAATAACCGGGAAGGTCGGCAGATAGATATTCAACTTTCTAACAAATATTAATATTAATATTAAACAGTGAAATCACAGGCTGCTACACTGAAAAAAAGTGTTGTCCTGCAAGAAACTCATTACAGTTGTGACCGGGTGTGGAAGTGTGAATTGCTCATTACTCTATAATTTGTTCATGATTGTAGCCATGTATAAACGTAAGTAACCATTCTACAGAATTTATTACCTTTGTAACTTGTGAGCTCATTACCTTTGTACCTAGTTCAGCTATCAAAACTTTGGGGGCCCAGTCCCTGGACCCATTACGTACCTCTGTAATCTGTAAATACCTTTGTAACTTGTCATGATTGTGACCAGACCTACCTGGAGTTCATTACCTTTGTAAATTGTGAGTTCATTACCTTTGTAAATTGTGAGTTCATTACCTTTGTAAATTGTGAGTTCATTACCTTTGTAAATTGTGAATTCATTACCTCTGTAACTTGCTCAGCTATCAAAACTTTGGAGTCCAGTCCCTGGACCCATTATGTACCTCTGTAATCTTTTGACTACCGCCCACAGGATGGGTATGGGGTGACTACCGCCCACAGGATGGGTATGGGGCGCATAATAAACATTAAACTAAACTAAAACTGCAAGAAACAGTATTGGTCCCGCTTCTCTTCCTCATCACAAAGACAGGGACATAAATCATGGCACAGTATCATCCATCGTAGACGATACTAGAATCTGAGAGTGACATCCATAGAAAAGAAAGTCTCTAACATGATATAAACAGTTTGCCAGGGGGCCACGGACAACAATATCATGTTCATTAAGGACAAGGTTAGGTTAGGTTAGTCAAGAAACAGGATAAGTGTTTCCTGACGCGGGTCTTACTTATATGGTGGAGCTTTTGGTCATCTGATCGCGGCCTTCCACTGGCTGACCGGTCCATCCCTTTAAAAATTAAGGTTATAATCATAACCATTGTTTTTAGGACAAATTTAAGTTACTACGTCACGGAAGAATGTAGAAAATAAAAAAATATGAGTACAAGACTAACTCAAACCACTCAATAAAACGTAAGCCAAATGTGAAAGACCTGGGAGTGATAATGTCAGGTCTCACATGCATGGAGCACAACATTGTATTATTGCAACTGCAAGGAAAATGATAGGCTGGATAACAAGTATCATCACTGGGTTGCCATCTCTTTTGCAGGTTCCCTCAAAAGAAGAGTTGGCAACCCAGTGATGATACTGTTCAGGTCACTTGTTCTCTCTAGGCTGGAATATTGTTGTGTACTAACGACCCCCTTTATAAAAACATAAGAACGAAGGAAAACTGCAGCAGGCCTACTGGCCCATGCGAGGCAGGTCCAAGTCTCCTACCGGCTTAAGCCAATGCACCCAACCTAGTCAGGTCAGGTCACATTGACTTAAGGGAGGAACACGGCAACCGTCCTGGTAGCACAAGCTATCAGGCCCAACTCACACCCACCCACATCTACTCATGTATTTATCCAACCTATTTTTAAAGCTACACAACGTTCTGGCCTCTATAACTGTACTTGGGAGTTTGTCCCACTCATCCACAACTCTATTACCAAACCAGTACTTTCCTATATCCTTCCTGATTCTGAATTTTTCTAACTTAAAACCATTGCTGCGAGTCCTGTCTAGGCTAGATATTTTCAGCACACTATTTACATCCCCTTTATTTATTCCTGTCTTCCATTTATACACCTCAATCATATCCCCCCTAATTCTACGTCTTTCTAGAGAGTGAAGATTCAGGGCCCTTAGTCTATCCTCATAGGGAAGGTTTCTGATACATGGGATCAACTTTGTCATCCTCCTTTGTACATTTTCCAGAGCATTTATATCCATTCTGTAATACGGTGACCAAAACTGTGCAGCATAATCTAAATGAGGCCTAACCAAGGATGTATAGAGTTGAAGAACAACCTGAGGACTCCTATTATTTATGCTTCTTGATATAAAGCCAAGGATTCTATTAGCTTTATTGCGAACACTTATGCACTGTTGTCTTGGTTTCAGATTACTGCTAACCAGAACTCCTAAATCTTTTTCGCAATCCGTAATATTAAGATCTACATTATTTAGTTTATATGTGGCATGGTTATTGTCCTGTCCAACATTTAGAACTTTGCATTTGTCTATATTAAACTGCATCTGCCACCTCTCCGACCACTGCATCAATCTACTCAAATCTTCCTGGAGTGCTCTAATGTCCTCGTCAGAATGAATTCGACGGCCTATTTTGGTGTCATCGGCAAACTTGCTGATGTCGCTCTTTATGGCCTCATCTATGTCGTTTATGTATATTGTGAACAGCAGGGGGCCCAACACTGACCCCTGTGGAACACCGCTCGTGACGCTTCCCCACTCTGATTTCTCCCCATTTATGCAAACTCTCTGCTGCCTATTTGTCAACCATGCCTCTATCCAGAAAAAAATTTCTCCTCCTATTCCATGCGCCTTAATTTTCCTCAATAGTCTCTGATGTGGAACCCTGTCAAAAGCCTTACTGAAGTCCATGTGCACAATATCATATTCATTACCATGATCTACCTCCTCAAATACCTTAGTGAAAAAAGTTAACAAATTCGTAAGGCAGAAACGCCCCTTTGTAAAACCATGCTGAGATTCGTTGATCAATTTATGCTTTTCAAGATGGCTACGAACTGCCTCGGCAATTATTGATTCCATAAATTTTCCCACTATGGAGGTTAGGCTTATTGGTCTATAGTTGGAAGCTAAGGACCTGTCACCTGCTTTGAAAATAGGTATCACATTTGCCATTTTCCACTTATCTGGCACCATGCCAGTTTGTAGTGATATGGGAGGCAAAATTGGTGAGTTGGAAAATGTACAGAGAACCTTCCCAGCTCACATAAACTCTGTCAAGCACCTAAATTACCGAGAGCGACTGAAGTCACTAGAACTGTTCACCTTAGAACGTAAGCGAGAGATACATCACAATCTGCCCCTGGAGGGATTGGTCTCAAACCTGCAAACCGAAATTACTACTTATAAACACAAGAAGCTTGGCAGACGGTGTAAGATATCTCCAGTGAAAAGCATTGGAGCGATGAGTACCCTGAGAGAGAACTCAATAAATGTTAAGGGACCACGACTCTTCAACACCCTCCCTTCATGTATAAAGATCACCACGAAAGACTTAGCTGTCTGCAAGAGTGAACGTGACAAGTTCCTCGAAACAGTTCCTGTGCTACATACTTTGGACTGCAGGCGGTGGGCACTAACATCTTGAGCGATCTAGGAAGCCTGGTCTGAGACCAGGCCGGGGAGATGGTGACCTCCGAAAGCAACTCCTGGTGGCTGCAACTTCCTTGGGTCCAGAGATGTGCAACTTGCTTTCACGGTGGCCCCGTGGTCTAGGGGCTAAAGCTCTCGCTTGACACGGCGACGGTCCGGGTTCTTTACACTGGTTGTCTATGTTCACCCATCAGTAAAATGGGTACCTGGGTGTTAGTGGACTGGTGTGGGTCGCATCCTGGGTGTTAGTGGACTGGTGTGGGTCGCATCCTGGGACAAAACTGACCTAATTTGCCCGAAATGCTCTGTATAACAAGGGGGGCTTTCTATATGGTAGCATGTCACTGATGTCAGCTATGGTCTGTATATCTTGTACATGTACTTGTTTACCTGGAGTTTACCTGGAGAGAGTTTCGGGGGTCAACGCCCCCGCGGCCCGGTCTGTGACCAGGCCTCCTGGTGGATCAGCGCCTGATCAACCAGGCTGTTGCTGCTGGCTGCACGCAAACCAACGTACGAGCCACAGCCCGGCTGATCAGGAACTGACTTTATTATTATTATTTTTTATTATTTATTATTTATTATTTATTATTTATTATTTTTATTATTATTATTTATTATTATTATTATTATTATTATTATTATTATTATTATTATTATTATTATTATTATTATTATTATTTGTGCACACAGTTTTTCTGACTGGGAAACAAGTTGTTCTGATGAAACTGAGAACAAAATGATCATTTCAGAACTTAATGTAATCTAATGGCTATAATCATAACCATAATTCTTAGAGGGGCTGACTGGTAAGCCAGCGGAAGGCCTCGGTCAGATGACCAAAAGCTCCAGTTTCGAGTCATCACATAACTAAGACCCGGGTCAGGAAATACCTTATTTCAAACCGTAAGTGTTCTGCCAGTAGCCACAGATGGTTACATCAGGTGGAGTAAAGGTGCTTGTCTACAGTACTATGCTGCCAGAAATTAAGTTCATTTAGGTACAAGTAGACATAAGCACAATTATTATATATAGTATTAATTACTTAAGATAAAAAAAAGTCAGTGACTTATTTACATTGAGATTCTTAAGAACATAAGAAAGAAGGAACACTGCAGCAGGCCTACTGGGCCATGGGAGGCAGGTCCAAGTCTCCTACCGGCTTAAACCAATACCCCAACCTAGTTAGGTCAGGTCACATTCACTTAAGGAAGGAGCACGGCAACTGACCTAGTAGCACAAGCTAGTCAGGTCCAACTCACACCCACTCATGTATTTATCTAACCTATTTTTAAAGCTACACAACGTTCTGGCCTCTATAACTGTACTCGGGAGTTTGTTCCACTCATCCACAACTCTGTTACCAAACCAGTACTTTCCTATATCCTTCCTGAATCTGAATTTTTCCAACTTAAAACCATTGCTGCGAGTCCTGTCTAGGCCAGATATTTTCAGCACGTTATTTACATCTCCCTTATTTATTCCTGTCTTCCATTTATCCACCTCAATCATATCCCCCCTAATTCAAGGTCTTGCTAGAGAGTGCAGATTCAGGGTCCTTAGTCTATCCTCATAGGGAAGGTTTCTGATACATGGGATCAACTTTGTCATCCTCTTTTGTAAGGACTCCAGTGGGGTTCTTGAGGACTCCAGTGGGGTCCTTCAGGACTCCAATGGGGTACTTCAGGATTCCAGTGGGGTCCTTGAGAACTCCAGTGGGGTCCTTGAGGACTCCAGTGGGGTCCTTCAGGACTCCAGTGGGGTCCTTGAGAACTCCAGTGGGGTCCTTCAGGACTTCAGTGGGGTCCTTCAGGATTCCAGTGGGGTCCTTGAGAACTCCAGTGGGGTCCTTCAGGACTCCAGTGGGGTCCTTCAGGACTCCAGTGGGGTCCTTCAGGACTTCAGTGGGGTCCTTCAGGATTCCAGTGGGGTCCTTGAGAACTCCAGTGGGGTCCTTGAGAACTCCAGTGGGGTCCTTCAGGACTCCAGTGGGGTCCTTGAGGACTCCAGTGGAGTCCTCTCCAACAGAAATACAATAAATCACTGAATTTTTGGGTGGTTACGCCAAATAATTTACGTAAATATTACAATATAAGACAACTGTTGACACAAACTTGTACAATTAACCTCAATCAACTTACACTGGGTAACTGGAAGCTTGTCTTCTGTGCTGCTACACTGTCAAGAACAGCAGCAGCAGCAGCTATAGCAGCATATCACAGCGTCCGTGTTCATTCCCAAGTACAGGAGTGGGTGTACGTGCTTATAAACTCAAAAGTTTATTTAGAAATTAGATCATTGTTGAACTTAATCCAAGAGGAAGTGTTGGTGGTTTATAGGGCCACTGATAACTTACGCCGTATAATGATGTTAATAAGATAACCTGTGATAGGGAGAGTTAGCTACCCAGGATAACCTGTGATAGGGAGAGTTAGCTACCCAGGATAACCTGTGATAGGGAGAGTTAGTTACCCAGGATAACCTGTGATAGGCAGGGTTAGCTACCCAGGATAACCCAAGAAAGTCAGTGCTTCATCGAGGACTGCCTGTCTTATTTCCATTGTGAGCCTTCATTCTTGTCCCCCAGGATGCTACCCACACCAGTCCACTAACACCCAGGTACCTACTTACTGCTAGGTGAAGAGTGACAATAGGTGTCTTAAGGAAACACGTCCTAATGTTTCCACCCTTACCGGGGATCGAACCACGACCTCAATCTGTGAGCTGAGTGCGTTAGTACAGGACATATGAACCAGCTGTCAGAACTGATTCATTTCAGACATGGACCTGCTGTCCATGTTCACCTAGCAGTAAAATAGGTGCCCGAGTGTTAGTCGACTGATGTGGGTTGCATCCTGGGGATAAAACTGACCTAATATGTGGGAAATGGTCTGCATAACAAGGAGCATAGTAGTATGTCATTGATGTCAGGTATGACATTATTATTATTATTATTATCATTATTATTATTATTATTATTATTATTATTATTATTATTATTATTATTATTATTATTATTATTATTATTATTGGGTGTTTCCTTTGTCCATGATGCCTCCTACAGCAGTCGACTCTTAGATACCTATTTCCTGTAATGTAAACAGAGGCAGCAGGTATAAGGAGACTTATCAATCATATCACCTCGCTAGGAGATTGAATTTTGGCACTTTCGGTTGTGACTTGAATTCTCTGGCATTGTAGAGCTAAAGCTTTCTCAATAGCAACAAGTACTCACCTAATTGTGGTTGCAGGGGTCGAGACTCAGCTCCTGGGTCCTGTATCTCTCAGTGTATATGCACCGAGAGTTGTGTATATATCTTAGAGTATAAACACTGAGAGCTTACTGATGGTGTACATTAAAAACAAGAGAGAGAGAGAGAGAGAATGTCTTACCTGGCGTGGTAGAGGACTGCAAGCATGACAAGCAGTGAACCCGGAGTCGCCGAAATCCTGCTAACAGACCATTCCTCCATCATGGTTCTTGCCTGGCTGACCTCCACCTTGCTGACCTCCACCTGGCTAACCTCCGTCTGGTTGACCTCCGCCTGGCTGACCTTCGTCTGGTTAACCTCCGTTGGACTCACTAGAGCCAGTCCTAGCAGAAGTTATCCGGGCTAGGAACGTGTGCAGGTCCTGGCGACCATCTCATGAAGCGACTTGGCCAAAGGATTCACTAACAACAGTTCGGACTTTGGGCGACTCCGGCCAGTGGTGGAACACTGCTGTGAGCTTATGATTCATGGCATACTGGATGTCCGGGGGTCAATCTAGGGAAAAGACGTAGGGGTGCACTGGAGGGGGGGGGCAGAGGGGAGAGTAAGGATAAGTGAGAGTGAGGGGAAAGTGGGTAAGAGCTCCCGTGTCTTCACCCTGCACACTCCACCGCCCTTCTGACGCTGCAGGCCCATAGGGACGGCGCCCCTGCCATCCCTAACTCCCTTCCTCCCTCTCTCCCTTCTTCCCTGCGCTGGCTGGCTCTCTCTCTCTCTCTCTCTCTCTCTCTCTCTCTCTCTCTCTCTCTCTCTCTCTCTCTCTCCCTCTCTACAATATTACTTGGCTGTTCATAGAGGTGTTAGGCCCTGCTACCTCACTTCGTCCCGTTATCGTCAGGCTAAAATACAGCTATAATTTGAACACCATATTTCTACATAACATATTTTTTATAAGATAAAATTACATTTAATACAATACAGGGACAGACTGGTTATTATTGCACTGTCCCTTACTTCCATTGTCAGGGCACTGTCCCTTACTTCCATCGTCAGGGCACTGTCCCTTACTTCCATTGTCAGGGCACTGTCCCTTACCTCCATTGTCAGGATACTATCCCTTACTTCCATCGTCAGGGCACTGTCCCTTACCTCCATCGTCAGGACACTGTCCCTTACTTCCATCGTCAGGACACTGTCCCCTACCTCCATCGTCAGGGCACTGTCCCTTACTTCCATCGTCAGGACACTGTCCCCTACCTCCATCGTCAGGACACTGTCCCCTACCTCCATCGTCAGGACACTGTCCCTTACTTCCATCGTCAGGACACTGTCCCCTACCTCCATCGTCAGGACACTGTCCCCTACCTCCATCGTCAGGACACTGTCCCTTACTTCCATCGTCAGGACACTGTCCCCTACCTCCATCGTCAGGACACTGTCCCCTACCTCCATCGTCAGGACACTGTCCCCTACCTCCATCGTCAGGACACTGTCCCCTACCTCCATCGTCAGGACACTGTCCCCTACCTCCATCGTCAGGACACTGTCCCCTACCTCCATCGTCAGGACACTGTCCCCTACCTCCATCGTCAGGACACTGTCCCTTACCCCCATCGTCAGGACACTGTCCCTTACCTCCATCGTCAGGACACTGTCCCTTACCTCCATCGTCAGGACACTGTCCCCTACCTCCATCGTCAGGACACTGTCCCCTACCTCCATCGTCAGGACACTGTCCCTTACCTCCATCGTCAGGACACTGTCCCTTACCTCCATCGTCAGGACACTGTCCCCTACCTCCATCGTCAGGACACTGTCCCCTACCTCCATCGTCAGGACACTGTCCCCTACCTCCATCGTCAGGACACTGTCCCCTACCTCCATCGTCAGGACACTGTCCCCTACCTCCATCGTCAGGACACTGTCCCCTACCTCCATCGTCAGGACACTGTCCCCTACCTCCATCGTCAGGACACTGTCCCCTACCTCCATCGTCAGGACACTGTCCCCTACCTCCATCGTCAGGACACTGTCCCCTACCTCCATCGTCAGGACACTGTCCCCTACCTCCATCGTCAGGACACTGTCCCCTACCTCCATCGTCAGGACACTGTCCCCTACCTCCATCGTCAGGACACTGTCCCCTACCTCCATCGTCAGGACACTGTCCCTTACCCCCATCGTCAGGACACTGTCCCTTACCTCCATCGTCAGGACACTGTCCCTTACCTCCATCGTCAGGACACTGTCCCCTACCTCCATCGTCAGGACACTGTCCCCTACCTCCATCGTCAGGACACTGTCCCTTACCTCCATCGTCAGGACACTGTCCCTTACCTCCATCGTCAGGACACTGTCCCCTACCTCCATCGTCAGGACACTGTCCCCTACCTCCATCGTCAGGACACTGTCCCCTACCTCCATCGTCAGGACACTGTCCCCTACCTCCATCGTCAGGACACTGTCCCCTACCTCCATCGTCAGGACACTGTCCCCTACCTCCATCGTCAGGACACTGTCCCCTACCTCCATCGTCAGGACACTGTCCCTTACCTCCATCGTCAGGACACTGTCCCCTACCTCCATCGTCAGGACACTGTCCCCTACCTCCATCGTCAGGACACTGTCCCTTACCTCCATCGTCAGGACACTGTCCCCTACCTCCATCGTCAGGACACTGTCCCCTACCTCCATCGTCAGGACACTATCCCCTACCTCCATCGTCAGGACACTGTCCCCTACCTCCATCGTCAGAACACTGTCCCCTACCTCCATCGTCAGGACACTGTCCCCTACCTCCATCGTCAGGACACTGTCCCCTACCTCCATCGTCAGGACACTGTCCCCTACCTCCATCGTCAGGACACTGTCCCTTACCTCCATCGTCAGGACACTGTCCCCTACCTCCATCGTCAGGACACTGTCCCCTACCTCCATCGTCAGGACACTGTCCCCTACCTCCATCGTCAGGACACTGTCCCCTACCTCCATCGTCAGGACACTGTCCCCTACCTCCATCGTCAGGACACTGTCCCCTATCTCCATCGTCAGGACACTGTCCCCTATCTCCATCGTCAGGACACTGTCCCTTACTTCCACCGTCAGTAGTATGTCAGCTAGGACTGTATACCTTGAACATGTACTTTTATTAATAAATATATTACTACCGTCATGGGTAGGGTACTGCACTATGTTGCTGAGCCCGTAGGTAGGTAATATTTGTCAGGAAACAGGACAAGTGTTTCCTGACGTGGATCTTTAGTCTTATGATGCCCCACAGCTGGAGCTTTAGCTCATCTGACCGAGACCTTCCGCTGGCTTACCCCTCCACCCCTTTAAAAATTAAGCTTATAATTAAAGCCATTTTTGATAAGTGAGTCCATAGTGATTAAGGCTGATTAATAATGTTCCTGGTCAGTGGTATCAAAGGTCTTTCATAGATCAATGTAAAGGATAGTCGGATACTTATTTCTCTCAAGTGATGAATAAATTGTATTGCCCATTTTTAGTATATTATTAGCACTTTTGTGGGTCGAAACTCAGTTTGACAAGAAAAATTATGCATATGTGAATGGTATATAACACCGATAAGTGGCTTTATAAATACAAGGACATAACGAGAAGACTGTAGAGCTGTAAACAAAAGGCGAGGTTATCAGTCCCCCGGTCTTGGAGTCTGTGAAGAGTACCATAGTTATGAAGGTTCTGAAGCACAGGCAGTGAGGTTGTCACTTATGACCAAGGGATGGTCATAGCCAAGGGCTGGTCATGGCCAAGGGCTGGTCATGGCCAAGGGCTGGTCATGGCCAAGGGCTGGTCATGGCCAAGGGCTTGGTTGCCCATGGCTAACCAGCACCATTCTGAAATCCACTGACAAGAAACACCAATATGAAAAGCAATATAGACAGGGCTTAATACACAAAGATATTCTTAAACACTATTCATCAGTTCTCACCAAAGTAATAAAGAAAGCCAAACAACTATACTACTCCAGTAGATTCACAGACACAAGAGGAGATATAAAAAAAGACCTGGAAAACACTCTCTCAGATTCTAGGGACCCACAAACTGAAAAAAAACAAGAATATTGTCCTAACTAAACCTAATGAAACACCATTACATCCCACTGACACAGCTAACAAGATAAACGACTTCTTCTCAACCACAGGATCTAATCTCGCCAATAAAATCCCACATACCAGTGCCCATGCCGGGGACTACCTAGATGGGAATTTCCCAAATTCCTTCTATCTTGCACCAACTGAGCCCACGGAATTCACCGAGATTATAAAGTCACTTAAAAATAACTCAGGGAATCTGTCTCATGTCCCGCCATTACTGTACAAGCGAGCGGCCCATGTCCTTTCGCATGCTATTTCATTACTTTTTAACAATTCACTAGAAACTAGCACCTTCCCGAAACTACTCAAGATGGCAAGGGTTACACCAATACATAAAGGTGGTGACCCTACAGACTTAAACAACTATAGGCCAATATCAAACTTATCATTGCTATCCAAAATCTTTGAGAAACTCGTGCACAGGAGACTATATTCATTTATAACGGCACAAAACATACTCAACCCCTGCCAATTTGGATTCAGGAAAAATAAAAGCACTAATGATGCAATCATAAAAATGCTAGATCTGCTTTACACAGCATTGGAAAATAAGGAATATCCACTAGGAATTTTTATTGACCTAAGAAAAGCTTTTGACACAGTAGACCACAGCATCCTACTCCACAAACTTGACCATTACGGTATAAGAGGCCATGCGCTTGCTTTTCAAATCTTACCTTACTAATAGGTATCAGTATGTCACCATTAAAGACACAGCATCAACAACACGGCCACTTGATACTGGAGTTCCGCAGGGAAGTGTCCTTGGTCCCCTGCTCTTCCTCATATACATCAATGATCTTCCAAACGTATCCCAACACCTGAAACCCATTCTCTTTGCTGACGACACGACTTATGTCATCTCTCACCCTAATCTTGCCACCCTCAACACCATTGTTAACGAGGAGCTGATCAAAATATCGACTTGGATGACAGCCAATAAACTTACGCTTAACACTGACAAAACCTACTATATTATGTTTGGTAGCAGAGCAGGAGATGCACAAATTAACATTAAGATCGACAACACTCTAATTACCAGACATAATGAGGGAAAATTCCTAGGCCTATACCTTGACAACAACCTGAATTTCAGCACCCATATCCAACACATAACCAAAAAAGTATCCAAAACAGTTGGGATCCTCTCCAAGATACGATACTACGTGCCGCAAAATGCCCTTCTCACACTATACCACTCACTTATTTATCCATACCTCACCTATGCTATTTGTACTTGGGGATCAACTGCAGCAACACACCTAAAGCCAATAATAACCCAACAAAAAGCCGCAGTAAGAATAATCACTAAATCCCATCCCTGGCAACACCCCCCCCCACTCTTCATAGATCTAAACTTACTCCCTGTTCAGTACATCCACACTTACTACTGTGCAATCTACATCTACAAGACCTTAAACTCCAATATCAACCTTGACCTAAAACGCTTTCTTGATAGTTGTGACAGAACCCATAGGCATAACACCAGACACAAACATCTCTATGACATTCCCCGTGTCCGACTAAACCTTTACAAAAATTCAATGTATGTCAAAGGCCCTAAAATCTGGAACACCCTACCTGAGAACTCTAGAACTGCAGACACATTCATCGCCTTCAAAACTACCGTTAGAAAACATCTTATCTCCCTGATACACCCCATCAACTAACTACACGAATACCACCTGGTGGTTCACACTTACACTCACTCACCCATTTGACCATAAACAGAAATATTAATCTCAATCTTAAAATAATGAATCCTGTGATACTCCAATACTGAAACTATGTACTGTGCCAAAACAAAAGCATTCACATTGCTAAACTCACAAACTAGTATTTAGTCACTTAGCCATAATACCAACTTACCTCATAATTTGTAATATTTTAAAATTAAGAATTAAACTAAGTCTGCCCGAAATGCCTAGCCATGCTAGGTGTTCTAGTGGTACACTCTGTAATGCCTAACCATGCTAGGTGTTCTAGTGGTACACTCTGTAATACCTAGCCATGCTAGGTGTTCTAGTGGTACACTCTGTAATCATTATTTTACTACATGTAAACCACACAATAACCAAATTCTGTAAACTCAGCATTGTAATCCTTATAGAGAATAAACTTTGAATTTGAATTGAATTGAATTGAATAGCCAAGGGCTGGTCATGGCCAAGGGCTGTTCATGGCCAAGGGCTGGTCATAGCCAAAGGCTGGTCATAGCCAAAGGCTGGTCATAGCCAAGGGCTGGTCATAGCCAAAGGCTGGTCATAGCCAAAGGCTGGTCATAGCCAAGGGCTGGTCATAGCCAAGGGCTGGTCATAGCCAAGGGCTGGTCATAGCCAAAGGCTGGTCATAGCCAAGGGCTGGTCATAGCCAAGGGCTGGTCATAGCCAAGGGATGACACCATGCCTTGGGTATGACCCAACACTTCCACCTGGGAGTCCCGCCTACCAATGACACTGTCCTAGTCTGTTACACGTCCCTCACCACTTCCACCTGGGATTCCCGCCTACCAGTGACACTGTCCTAGTCTGTTACACGTCCCTCACCGGACGCCAGTATAAAAATTGCTATAGCTGACCATATTTTTTAAAGAAATGGACTGGTAAACCAAAAGCTTCAAAGGCGGGTCATAAACTAAGACCCGCGTCAGGAGACGCTTGTCCTGTTTCCTGACGAACCTTACCTAACCTGCCTCTACAATCTTCAAACCTCATCACCACCTCCAAGACTGAGGGACTGATTATCTGGTATTTTGTAGAAAGTTTTACAGTCTTCACATTGTGTCCTTGTGGATGGAAACGTCTACAAAGATACGCAGATGTTACACGTGTTTAATTCTTCAATAATTATATTGTGTTAGGTCACGCACATGTGCAGTTGTTTGTGGATTAATTTCTTAAGAGAGAGAGATTTGCCTGTAGTTGTTTACATCAGTTGTTATCCACGGACTGTGACCTTTGAAGTACAGGTGTCACCCACGGACTGTGACCTTTGAAGTACAGGTGTCACCCACGGACTGTGACCTTTGAAGTACAGGTGTCACCCACGGACTGTGACCTTTGAAGTACAGGTGTCACCCACGGACTGTGACCTTTGAAGTACAGGTGTCACCCACGGACTGTGACCTTTGAAGCACAGGTGTCACCCACGGACTGTGACCTTTGAAGTACAGGTGTCACCCACGGACTGTGACCTTTGAAGTACAGGTGTCACCCACGGACTGTGACCTTTGAAGTACAGGTGTCACCCACGGACTGTGACCTTTGAAGTACAGGTGTCACCCACGGACTGTGACCTTTGAAGCACAGGTGTCACCCACGGACTGTGACCTTTGAAGTACAGGTGTCACCCACGGACTGTGACCTTTGAAGTACAGGTGTCACCCACGGACTGTGACCTTTGAAGTACAGGTGTCACCCACGGACTGTGACCTTTGAAGTACAGGTGTCACCCACGGACTGTGACCTTTGAAGCACAGGTGTCACCCACGGACTGTGACCTTTGAAGTACAGGTGTCACCCACGGACTGTGACCTTTGAAGTACAGGTGTCACCCACGGACTGTGACCTTTGAAGTACAGGTGTCACCCACGGACTGTGACCTTTGAAGTACAGGTGTCACCCACGGACTGTGACCTTTGAAGCACAGGTGTCACCCACGGACTTAACCCTCCCTGACCTTCATCCTACCCCCCCCCCCCTCCATCAAATGCAAATTGTATCAGAAGTCATGACCCCTCAAGGAAGGTTCCTTGATGTTGGTGAGGGGCTCTTGATTTAGGGAATTGAATCTGTGCTCCAGTTCCCCGAATTAAGCCTGAATGCCTTCCACATCCTCCCCAGGCGCTGTATAATCCACCGGGTTTAGCGCTTCTCCCTTGATTATAATAATAATAATCAGAAGTCATGGAGTAAGATGACCGGTTTCTGGCTCCCCCCTCACGGTGCCCCCTTCCCCCTCCCGTTCAATATATCATCTTCCTTGTTCCCCTCCCCTCCCTTCCCTCCCCTCCCCTCCCCTCCCCTCCCCTCCCCCTCCCCTCCCCCCTCCCCCCTCATCCGCTGCTCAAGTCTTGTCTCCTCTTATGACTCCAGATTATTATTAATCGCTTCATGCACTCAACCCGTATGGGTCATTTAGCTCAAGGAGGGGTGGAGACGGTCTGTGGTGAAGACTGTGATGGAACCCACAGACAGGTTAGGTTAGGTTAGGTTAGGTTAGGCTAGGTTAGGTTAGGTTAAGTTAGGTTTGTTTAAGTTAGGTTAGGTTAGGTTAGGTTAAGTTAGGTTAGGTTAGGTTAGGTTAGGTTAAGTTAGGTTAAGTTGGGTTAGGTTAGGTTAGGTTAGGTTAAGTTAGGTTAAGTTAGGTTAGGTTAGGTTAGGTTAGGTTAGATTAGGTTAGGTTTGGTTTGGTTAAGTTAGGTATCGGGCCTTTACTCAGACAGGATGGGACTTACTCAGACAGGATGGGACTTACTCAGACAGGATGGGACTTACTCAGACAGGATGGGACTTACTCAGACAGGATGGGACTTACTCAGACAGGATGGGACTTACACAGATGACAACAAGGAAATGAGTGAAATAATGAAATCCCAGTACGGCTCTGTGTTTAGTGAACCACTAATCGGTCTGAGGATCGACGACCCGAATGATTTCTTCATGAATGAGCCTCAAAACTCCATAAATATATGCCAGATTTCCGACATTACCCTAACTCCGATAGATTTCGAAAAAGCCATTGACAACATGCCTATGCACTCAGCCCCGGGCCCAGACTCGTGGAACTCTGTTTTCATTAAGAACTGCAAGAAACCCCTCTCGCGTGCCCTAAGTACACTATGGAGGAGGAGCTTGGACATGGGTGAAATTCCACAGTCACTTAAAACAACGGATATAGCCCCACTCCATAAAGATGGCAGCAAAGAATTAGCTAAGAACTATAGACCAATAGTTCTGACGTCCCACATCATAAAAATCTTTGAAAGAGTGCTAAGAAGCAGGATTGCAAATCACCCGAATTCCCAAAATCTGCACAATCCAGGGCAACATGGGTTCAGGGCAGGTCGCTCCTGCCTCTCACAACTACTGGATCACTATGATATGGCCTTGGATGCACTGGAAGAAAATCAGAATGCAGATGTAATATACACAGACTTTGCAAAAGCATTTGACGAATGCGACCATGGCGTAATAGCCCATAAAATACGTGCTAAAGGAATAACTGGGAAAGTGGGGAGATGGATCTTCAACTTCCTAACCAACCGAACACAAAGAGTAGTGGTCAACAGAGTTAAATCGGAGGCTGCCATAGTGAAGAGCTCTGTTCCACAAGGCACAGTACTCGCCCCCATCTTATTCCTTATCCTCATATCAGACATAGACAGAGATATACACCACAGCACCGTATCATCCTTTGCGGATGATACTAGGATCTGCATGAGGCTGTCATCTGCTGAGGATGCGGTTAACCTCCAAGAAGATATAAACAAAGTTTTCCAGTGGACAACGGTAAACAATATGATGTTCAATGAGGACAAATTCCAACTACTCCGTTATGGAAAACTGGAGGAGATAATAACTAGAACAGAGTATACTACAGACTCTGGCCATACAATAGAGCGGAAAAATAATGTAAGGGACCTGGGAGTAGTAATGTCTGAGGATCTCACTTTCAAGGATCACAACAGTGCCACGATCGCTCGTGCAAAGAAAATGATAGGATGGATAATGAGAACGTTCAAAACGAGAGATGCCAAGCCAATGATGATCCTTTTCAAATCACTTGTTCTCTCTAGGCTGGAATACTGCTGTACATTAACATCTCCATTCAAAGCAGGTGAAATCGCAGATCTAGAGAGTGTACAGAGATCCTTTACTGCACGTATAAGTTCTGTCAAGCACCTTAACTACTGGGAACGCTTGGAAGCACTTGACTTGTACTCGTTGGAACGCAGGAGGGAGAGATATATCATAATCTACACTTGGAAAATCTTGGAAGGAATGATCCCAAATCTGCACACAGAAATCACTCCCTACGAAAGTAAAAGACTGGGCAGGCGATGCAAAATGCCCCCAATAAAAAGTAGAGACGCCATTGGTACACTAAGGGAAAATACCATAAGTGTCCGGGGCCCAAGACTGTTCAACAGCCTCCCATCAAGCATTAGGGGAATTGCCAATAAACCCCTGGCTGCCTTCAAGACCCCTGGCTGCCTTCAAGACCCCTCGCTGCCTTCAAGACCCCTCGCTGCCTTCAAGACCCTTCGCTGCCTTCAAGACCCCTCGCTGCCTTCAAGACCCCTCGCTGCCTTCAAGACCCCTCGCTGCCTTCAAGACCCCTGGCTGCCTTCAAGACCCCTGGCTGCCTTCAAGACCCCTGGCTGCCTTCAAGACCCCTCGCTGCCTTCAAGACCCCTCGCTGCCTTCAAGACCCCTGGCTGCCTTCAAGACCCCTGGCTGCCTTCAAGACCCCTGGCTGCCTTCAAGACCCCTGGCTGCCTTCAAGACCCCTGGCTACCTTCAAGACCCCTGGCTGCCTTCAAGAGAGAGCTGGACAGATACCTAAAGTCAGTGCCGGATCAGCCGGGCTGTGGCTCGTACGTTGGACTGCGTGCGGCCAGCAGTAACAGCCTAGTTGATCAGGCCCTGATCCATCGGGAGGCCTGGTCATGGACCGGGCCGCGGGGGCGTTGATCCCCGGAATAACCTCCAGGTAGGTTAGGCTGAGTTAGGTTTAGTTAAGTTAGGTTAGGAACTTTTTCCTAGATTGACTGTTACCTTAAGGAAGTTTTTCCTGGGAAATTCTTGATCTACCTGGAACTTCTGTGGTACAGCTGACAAGAGGTCAGCCGGAGGTCAGTAGGTCAACAGTGTATAGGACAAGGATATGCACCAAGGAGAGAGTGAGAGAATGAGAGAGAGAGAGAGAGACAGACAGAGAGAGAGAGTCAGGGTAGGGGGGTCGGTGCTCCCTTAGGGAGTCAGTCACTGGATATCTTGTAGCAGTGACCTTTTCTCTCTCTAGTTCCCACATATACACTACTTTCCCTCTTATTCCCCTTTTGTTCTCTTGTATTGTGTTGTATTGTAACATGTAATGTGTTGTAGTGTGTTATGTTGTATTATCTGTTGTGTTATACCTTATAGACTGGTGTATTGTATTGTTCTAGTACTGTATTGTGTTATTTTGCATATTGTACTGTTATATTTTATATTGTATTGTATCATTTTTGTATTATTATTATTATTATTATTATTATTATTATTATTATTATTATTATTATTATTATTATGTGAGGTGTGAGAGACACTGTCAACCGCCTCGACCCCAGCAACCACAAACAGGCAAGTACAACCAGCCGCCATATTGGCAACAAAAAACGGATATAAACAGAGAGAGAGAGAGAGAGAGAGAGAGAGAGAGAGAGAGAGAGAGAGAGAGAGAGAGAGAGAGAGAGAGAGAGAGAGAGAGAGAGAGAGAGAGAGAGAGAGAGAGAGTTCTTTGACGGTTTTACTGGGAAGCCGGTTACTAAACTCAGGTGGGGGTGGTGGTATTTCTCTCTGCTGGTGCTCGGCAAGATGGTCGGACCATCATGGTCCACCTGATCTAATTGGAATTTCTAGTTTCTATTTCTATTTACAAAGGAACTCTTGCTCATATATCTTTCCTGGCTCAGATGTGGGTAATATATGTTGCCAGTATTATTATTATTATTATTATTATTATTATTATTATTATTATTATTATTATTATTATTATTATTATTATTATTATTATTTAACAAGTTGGCCGTCTCCCACCGAGGCAGGGTGACCCAAAAAGAAAGAAAATCCCCAAAAAGAAAATACTTTCATCATCATTCAACACTTTTACCACTTTTACCACACATAATCACTGTTTTTGCAGAGGTGCTCATAACACAACAGTTTAGAAGCATATACCTGGAGTTTACCTGGAGAGAGTTCCGGGGGTCAACGCCCCCGCGGCCCGGTCTGTGACCAGGCCTCCTGGTGGATCAGAGCTTGATCAACCAGGCTGTTACTGCTGGCTGCACGCAAATCAACGTACGAGCCACAGCCTGGCTGGTCAGGAACCGACTTTAGGTGCTTGTCCAGTGCCAGCTTGAAGACTGCCAGGGGTAAGATAAGATAAGATAAGATTTCGTTCGGATTTTTAACCCCAGAGGGTTAGCCACCCAGGATAACCCAAGAAAGTCAGTGCGTCATCGAGGACTGTCTAACTTATTTCCATTGGGGTCCTTAATCTTGTCCCCCAGGATGCGACCCACACCAGTCGACTAACACCCAGGTACCTATTTGCTGCTAGGTGAACAGGACAACAGGTGTAAGGAAACGTGTCGAATGTTTCCACCCGCCGGGAATCGAACCCAGGCCCTCCGTGCGTGAAGCGGGAGCTTTAGCCACCAGGCCACCGGGCCTGGCGGGTCTGTTGGTAATCCCCCTTATGTATGCTGGGAGGCAGTTGAACAGTCTCGGGCCCCTGACACTTATTGTGTGATCTCTTAACGTGCTAGTGACACCCCTGCTTTTCATTGGGGGGATGTTGCATCGTCTGCCAAGTCTTTTGCTTTCGCAGTGTGTGATTTTCGTGTGCAAGTTCGGTACTAGTCCCTCTAGGATTTTCCAGGTGTATATAATCATGTATCTCTCCCGCCTGCATTCCAGGGAATACAGTTTCAGGAACCTCAAGCGCTCCCAGTAATTGAGGTGTTTTATCTCCGTTATGCGCACCGTGAAGGTTCTCTGTACATTTTCTAGGTCAGCAATTTCACTTGCCTTGAAAGGTGCTGTTAGTGTGTAGCAATATTCCAGCCTAGATAGAACAAGTGACCTGAAGAGTGTCATCATGGGCTTGGCATCCCTCCAAACTGCTAATATCCCAAACCCCTCCTTTAAAGTGCAGGCATTGTACTTCCCATTTCCAGGACTCAAGTCTGGCTATATAAAAATAACCGGTTTCCCTGAATCCCTTCACTAAATATTACCCTGCTCACACTCCAACAGATCGTCAGGCCCCAAATACCATTCATCTCCATTCACTCCTATCGAACACACTCATGCACGCCTGCTGGAAGTCCAAGCCCTTCGCCCACAAAACCTCCCTTACCCCTTCCTTCCAACCTTTTCGAGGACGACCCCTACCCCACCTTCCTTCCCCTACAGATTTATACGCTCTCCATGTCATTTTACTTTGATCCATCCTCTCTAAATGACCAAACCACCTCAACAACCCCTCTTCAGCCCTCTGACTAATACTTTTATTACTCCACACCTCCTAATTTCCACACTCCGAATTTTCTGCATAATATTTACACTACACATTGCCCATAGACAGGACATCTCCACTGTCTCCAGCCGCCTCCTCGCTGCTGCATTATTCAATATTATTCAATAACAACACTGTGACTAACCAAGGATTCGAACCCGTGTTGTTTAAGCCCACCTCATCACATATGAGAGGCCCCTAGGAGCTAGTGACCACGTGGTTCTGCACTTTGAATACGTAGTAGAGTTACAAGTGGAGAGAGTAACAGGAGTTGAATGGGAAAAGCCAGACTATAAACGGGGGGATTACACAGGTTTGAGGAACTTCCTGCAGGAGGTTCAGTGGGACAGAGAACTGGTAGGAAAGTCGGTAAATGAAATGATGGAATATGTAACAACAAAATGCAAGGAGGCAGAGGAAAGGTTTGTTCCCAAGGGTAACAGAAATAATGGGAAGACCAGAATGAGCTCCTGGTTTTCCCGACGGTGTAATGAGGCAAAAACCAAGTGCAATAGAGAATGGAAAAAGTGCAGAAGGCGAAGTACACCAAATGGGGAGGAGGATGAAATTAGCTCTGAAGTATCCACACCATCGTATGTTCTCGGTTCACGGTACAACACCTAGCTCTGCTGGGTGTGTGATTCTTGTAGGATTGTATGGACCCGTGAGTTAAAGCATCATGAATTTTCGTTCACCATGAAGCAGGCTAAAACAACATGGGTTCGAATCCTCGGCTAGTCGCAGTGTTGTTATTGATTAATGTGAAAATTTGTCTGGACTGTCTCCAAGTGAGTCGCCTACCCTGGTAAGCTCTGTTGACACCGAGCTCTGAGGTCGGTACCTCAGCCTCACCAGTGGCTTATAGGACAGATTTTCATAAATGACTGATGTTGCAAGAAATCTCACCTGCATGCATGTTTAAAGGACTAACTTACTTGGTGATGTAGGATATATTCTGGTCTTCAACCTCCTTAAGCTTTAGTCCCTCTGGACTTGCCCTCAGAACCACGTGCAACCGGGAGCCTTAATTCCTGCAATATTCAATCATTATTAGTGACCTGCCTGCACCTCAGAAATTCTTATTTCCAAGGGGGATGAATCCCCTAGAATACTATGCAGAAAGTGACACTAGCTTCTAGGTTGACAAGAGACGCTGGTACGTACTGGCCATGAACTGCCAGCTGCACAAAGGCCACAGCTCAACTCACTCGCAACTTTCCCCAGACACTGGCCAGGTTCCTAAGAAAAAGTGGAGGTCTTGTCTTACTGTATGGGAGTGATGGAGAAGGACATCTACGGTACATCGACGTGCCTCCACAAGATTTCCCCAGGTCTAGTATGTGAAGACACATAGGGGCGCCGCCTGCTGGTCATGGCACTTGTTGCTACGATGATGTCTAGTCTTAGAAGGAAGCTCTGGCGTCTTCGAGACCCGCGCCTCGTCGTTCAAACTTGGGCTGCCAGTTCTCCCTACCTAACATAAACTAGTGTTTGCCTACATTCGGCCTATTACTACCTATGTTAAGGTCTTAGGTCTACATTATTATTATCTACAGTTGCCTCAATAATCCTAATATTAGTGTACTAACAGTATAAACTACCTACTTCTTCCCTGAAGGGTAAATCTATCAATTAAGAAGTACCTTCCAACCACCTTCACCAACCTGGGTGTGTGTGTGTGTGTGTGTGTTTTGGTTGGGTGTAAGGGCCACCCAACTCAGCCGTTCCATAACGGTCATGCTGGGACCTTTGTACGCCGTATCTGTCCTGTGGAACTTTAGGGACCAAATAAATTTCCACAATTAAATACTACTTGTTCGTGGTTACAATAATATATATAATGCTCGTGGAGGCTAGTACACTAAACAGGGAGGAGGATGAAATTAGCTCTGAAGCACCCACACCATCGTATGTCCTCGGATCACGGTACAACACCTAGCTCTGCTGGGTGTGTCATGAATTTGTGTTCACCATGAGGCGAGCTAAAACAACACGGGTTCGAATCCTCGGCTAGTCGCAGTATTGTTATTGATTAAATACCACTTGTTGTTGGTTACAATAATGTTGCAATAAATAAGGAAGCTGTGACACTAAGTCCCCTCAAGGAAGGTTCCTTGATTTTGGTGAGGGGCTCTTGATTTAGGGAATTAGATCTGTGCTCCAGTTCCCCGAATTAAGCCTGAATGCCTTCCACATCCCCCCCAGGCGCTGTATAATCCTCTGGGTTTAGCGCTTCCCCCTTGATCATAATAATAACAATGTGACAGTAAGGTGTCAGTAGCCCTTATAAACCCAACAAGAAGCAGGAGAGAGGATGGCTGGAGGTGGCGAGGCTGTGGAGAGGTCAGACGAGGGAAAAACCTCACCAGTGCCACATTTACCCGTCAACTTGCAACGTGTGGTGCCCAGGACAGTGCCAGGGCCAGTCAGTGCCCACAACAAGGCCGCTATTGACTGGTTAGTCACAGCGGGACAAAGGTCGCCATTTTTGTCTGGCTGTCCATCACGGTCATATATATACACTGATATACAGGACGACCACTGGGAGGGGGGAAGGGGAGTTGAATGATAGCTCTAGGCCCTTCATGTTACCATAAACACATCATCAAGAGCTCGCAATGCTGCAGAAATGAGCAGGAAGGCCAGGACAAGCACCTAAAGTCAGTTCCTGATCAGCCGGGCTGTGGCTCGTACGTTGGTTTGCGTGCAGCCAGCAGCAACAGCCTGGTTGATTAGGCTCTGATCCACCAGGAGGCCTGGTCACAGACCGGGCCGCGGGGGCGTTGACCCCCGGAACTCCAGGTAAACTCCAGATGTGTTTAAGATAGAGTTGTTCCCTTCAACACATCTATCTGGATTTTCCAACTTATTTCTGCAACATTGCAAGCTGATGATGTGCTCATTGCAACACGAAAGGCCTAGAGCTGTCTTTCAACTCAACACCATGGTTTTGCATCTGGTATCACTTGTTCATGTTCACTGATAATGAGACATTTGGGCAGCTTTATTGTGGGAATATTTCACCAGCCAGTGTGACTTCTTCAGTCCAGTGAACAGTGGGGGAGATGTGGAGGAGTTTGAGATAATCAGTCCCTCAGTCTCCAGATTGATGGAGTGAACACCAACTCCAGGCTGAGGGACTGATTACCTCAAGCTTTCACCGTTCTTCTCTGTATTGGACTGAAGAAGCCACTGGCTGGCAAAACATTCCCACAATAAACATTCCCAAAGGTTACGTGCAGCCAGCGATAACAGCGATAACAATACCACCAGTCCGATAACATTCTTCTTTGCAAATATACAGGGTCTAAAGCCAGCAACAAACAACAAAATACCTTTCATCCGTGGACTGCTTGCAGAGGCAAAGGCAATGTTCGCGGCTTTCACTGAGACCCACATAAAGGATCACTTGGACAACGAAATATGGATCCCAGGTTACAACCTATACAGATGTGACAGAGTGAACAGGCAAAAGGGGGGGGTTGGCCTGTACATTGCAGAGTCACTTGTTTGCACAGAACTGCTTAATGCCTCAAATGATGTAGTGGAAGTTTTAGCAGTAAAGGTCGAGAACCAAAACCTAGTCATTGTGGTAGTCTACAAGCCTCCGGATGCAACATCCCAGCAATTCCAGGAACAGCTGTTAAAAATTGACCACTGTCTGGAAAATCTTCCAGCTCCTGCACCCAACATCTTGCTCCTGGGGGATTTCAACTTAAGGCACCTAAAATGGAGGAATATAGCAAATAATATTGTTGCAGTAATAACACCAGGAGGCAGCTCTGATGAAAACTCACACTCACACGAGCTTTTAAATCTCTGCACAAAATTCAATTTAAACCAGCAAATAATAGAGCCTACTAGACTGGAGAATACACTAGACCTCATCTTCACTAACAATGATGATCTGATAAGAAATGTCACCATATCAAAAACAATATACTCAGATCACAACATAATTGAGGTTCAGACATGTATGCGTGGAGCCCCAGACCGACAAAATGAGACTAGTCACGAGGGAGCATTCACCAAATTCAACTTCAATAACAAAAACATAAAGTGGGACCAAGTAAACCAAGTCCTAACCGATATAAGCTGGGAAGATACTCACTACGAAAGCAAAAGACTTGGCAGACGATGCACCATCCCCCCAATGAAAAGCAGGGGTGTCACTAGCACGTTAAGAGACCATACAATAAGTGTCAGGGGCCCGAGACTGTTCAACTGCCTCCCAGCACACATAAGGGGGATTACCAACAGACCCCTGGCAGTCTTCAAGCTGGCACTGGACAAGCACCTAAAGTCAGTTCCTGATCAGCCGGGCTGTGGCTCGTACGTTGGTTTGCGTGCAGCCAGCAGCAACAGCCTGGTTGATCAGGCGCTGATCCACCAGGAGGCCTGGTCACAGACCGGGCCGCGGGGGCGTTGACCCCCGAAACTCTCTCCAGGTAAACTCTCCAGGTAAGCAACACAGACCCCAACTTATGCCTAGAACAGATTAACTCGGTGGCACTCGATGTATGCACAAGGCTTATTCCTCTAAGAAAAAGGAGGAGTAGATGTAAAATAGAAAGAGACAGGCGCTCCCTTTACAGGCGACGGAAAAGAATAACAGAGCGGCTAAAAGAGGTCAATATATCTGAAATGCGTAGGGAGACACTGGTCAGAGAAATAGCAAGCATCGAACTTAAGCTAAAAGAATCCTTTAGGAGTCAGGAATCGCGGGAAGAACTAAAAGCCATAAATGAAATCGAAAGAAACCCAAAGTATTTCTTCTCCTATGCCAAATCAAAATCGAGAACAACGTCCAGTATTGGGCCCCTACTTAAACAAGATGGGTCCTACACAGATGACAGCAAGAAAATGAGTGAGCTACTCAAGTCCCAATATGACTCGGTTTTTAGCAAGCCGCTAACCAGACTGAGAGTTGAAGATCAAAATTAATTTTTTATGAGAGAGCCACAAAATTTGATTAACACAAGCCTATCCGATGTTATCCTGACGCCAAATGACTTCGAACAGGCGATAAATGACATGCCCATGCACTCTGCCCCAGGGCCAGACTCATGGAACTCTGTGTTCATCAAGAACTGCAAGAAGCCCCTATCACGAGCCTTTTCCATCCTATGGAGAGGGAGCATGGACACGGGGGTCGTCCCTCAGTTACTAAAAACAACAGACATAGCCCCACTCCACAAAGGGGGCAGTAAAGCAATAGCAAAGAACTACAGACCAATAGCACTAACATCCCATATCATAAAAATCTTTGAAAGGGTCCTAAGAAGCAAGATCACCACCCATCTAGAAACCCATCAGTTACACAACCCAGGGCAACATGGGTTTAGAACAGGTCGCTCCTGTCTGTCTCAACTATTGGATCACTACGACAAGGTCCTAAATGCACTAGAAGACAAAAAGAATGCAGATGTAATATATACAGACTTTGCAAAAGCCTTCGACAAGTGTGACCATGGCGTAATAGCGCACAAAATGCGTGCTAAAGGAATAACAGGAAAAGTCGGTCGATGGATCTATAATTTCCTCACTAACAGAACACAGAGAGTAGTCGTCAACAGAGTAAAGTCCGAGGCAGCTACGGTGAAAAGCTCTGTTCCACAAGGCACAGTACTAGCTCCCATCTTGTTCCTCATCCTCATATCCGACATAGACAAGGATGTCAGCCACAGCACTGTGTCTTCCTTTGCAGATGACACCCGAATCTGCATGACAGTGTCTTCCATTGCAGACACTGCAAGGCTCCAGGCGGACATCAACCAAATCTTTCAGTGGGCTGCGGAAAACAATATGAAGTTCAACGATGAGAAATTTCAATTACTCAGATATGGTAAACATGAGGAAATTAAATCTTCATCAGAGTACAAAACAAATTCTGGCCACAAAATAGAGCGAAACACCAACGTCAAAGACCTGGGAGTGATTATGTCGGAGGATCTCACCTTCAAGGACCATAACATTGTATCAATCGCATCTGCTAGAAAAATGACAGGATGGATAATGAGAACCTTCAAAACTAGGAAGGCCAAGCCCATGATGACACTCTTCAGGTCACTTGTTCTATCTAGGCTGGAATATTGCTGCACTCTAACAGCACCTTTCAAGGCAGGTGAAATTGCCGACCTAGAAAATGTACAGAGAACTTTCACGGCGCGCATAACGGAGATAAAACACCTCAATTACTGGGAGCGCTTGAGGTTTCTAAACCTGTATTCCCTGGAATGCAGGAGGGAGAGATACATGATTATATACACCTGGAAAATCCTAGAGGGACTAGTACCGAACTTGCACACGAAAATCACTCACTACGAAAGCAAAAGACTTGGCAGACGATGCACCATCCCCCCAATGAAAAGCAGGGATGTCACTAGCACGTTAAGAGACCATACAATAAGTGTCAGGGGCCCGAGACTGTTCAACTGCCTCCCAGCACACATAAGGGGGATTACCAACAGACCCCTGGCAGTCTTCAAGCTGGCACTGGACAAGCACCTAAAGTCAGTTCCTGATCAGCCGGGCTGTGGCTCGTACGTTGGTTTGCGTGCAGCCAGCAGCAACAGCCTGGTTGATCAGGGGCTGATCCACCAGGAGGCCTGGTCACAGACCGGGCCGCGGGGGCGTTGACCCCCGAAACTCTCTCCAGGTAAACTCCAGGTAAACTCCAGGCCCTGATCCACTGTGAGGCCTGGTCACAGACCGGGCTGCGGGGGCGTTGACCCCCAAAGACTTCACCAGGTATAGAGGTGTAGAGATAGGCTTTAAACCCTAATAACTCTTAAGGCTGGTGCCTTGATGCTGTTAAGGGGCTCTTGATCCAGGAAACTGGACCTCCTCTCCCTTGGATTGAACCTGAATGCCCCCCAGACACTGTATGAGCCCTAGTGTCATTTACTGCTATCCATAAATGTAATAATAATACAAATATTGAAAATTATAACATATTATCATCTCTATTCAGGTTTATATAGTTTTGTATAACCCAGTTTTGTGATTCCCGCCGAGGGAAGAAACATTGGGCATGTTTCTTTACACTGGTTGTCTATGTTCACCCATCAGTAAAATGGGTACCTGGGTGTTAGTGGACTGGTGTGGGTCGCATCCTGGGTGTTAGTGGACTGGTGTGGGTCGCATCCTGGGTGTTAGTGGACTGGTGTGGGTTGCATCCTGGGTGTTAGTGGACTGGTGTGGGTCGCATCCTGGGTGTTAGTGGACTGGTGTGGGTCGCATCCTGGGTGTTAGTGGACTGGTGTGGGTCGCATCCTGGGTGTTAGTGGACTGGTGTGGGTCGCATCCTGGGTGTTAGTGGACTGGTGTGGGTCGCATCCTGGGTGTTAGTGGACTGGTGTGGGTTGTATCCTGGGTGTTAGTGGACTGGTGTGGGTCGCATCCTGGGTGTTAGCGGACTGGTGTGGGTCGCATCCTGGGTGTTAGTGGACTGGTGTGGGTCGCATCCTGGGTGTTAGTGGACTGGTGTGGGTCGCATCCTGGGTGTTAGTGGACTGGTGTGGGTCGCATCCTGGGTGTTAGTGGACTGGTGTGAGTCGCATCCTGGGTGTTAGTGGACTGGTGTGGGTCGCATCCTGGGTGTTAGTGGACTGGTGTGGGTCGCATCCTGGGTGTTAGTGGACTGGTGTGGGTCGCATCCTGGGTGTTAGTGGACTGGTGTGGGTCGCATCCTGGGTGCTAGTGGACTGGTGTGGGTCGCATCCTGGGTGTTAGTGGACTGGTGTGGGTCGCATCCTGGGTGTTAGTGGACTGTGTGGGTCGCATCCTGGGTGTTAGTGGACTGGTGTGGGTCGCATCCTGGGTGTTAGTGGACTGGTGTGGGTGGCATCCTGGGTGTTAGTGGACTGGTGTGGGTCGCATCCTGGGTGTTAGTGGACTGGTGTGGGTCGCATCCTGGGTGTTAGTGGACTGGTGTGGGTTGCATCCTGGGTGTTAGTGGACTGGTGTGGGTTGCATCCTGGGTGTTAGTGGACTGGTGTGGGTTGCATCCTGGGTGTTAGTGGACTGGTGTGGGTTGCATCCTGGGTGTTAGTGGACTGGTGTGGGTCGCATCCTGGGTGTTAGTGGACTGGTGTGGGTCGCATCCTGGGTGTTAGTGGACTGGTGTGGGTCGCATCCTGGGTGTTAGTGGACTGGTGTGGGTCGCATCCTGGGTGTTAGTGGACTGGTGTGGGGTGCATCCTGGGTGTTAGTGGACTGGTGTGGGTCACATCCTGGGTGTTAGTGGACTGGTGTGGGTTGCATCCTGGGTGTTAGTGGACTGGTGTGGGTCGCATCCTGGGTGTTAGTGGACTGGTGTGGGTTGCATCCTGGGTGTTAGTGGACTGGTGTGGGTTGCATCCTGGGTGTTAGTGGACTGGTGTGGGTCGCATCCTGGGTGTTAGTGGACTGGTGTGGGTCGCATCCTGGGTGTTAGTGGACTGGTGTGGGTTGCATCCTGGGTGTTAGTGGACTGGTGTGGGTCGCATCCTGGGTGTTAGTGGACTGGTGTGGGTCGCATCCTGGGTGTTAGTGGACTGGTGTGGGTCGCATCCTGGGTGTTAGTGGACTGGTGTGGGTTGCATCCTGGGTGTTAGTGGACTGGTGTGGGTTGCATCCTGGGTGTTATTGGACTGGTGTGGGTCGCATCCTGGGTGTTAGTGGACTGGTGTGGGTCGCATCCTGGGAGTTAGTGGACTGGTGTGGGTCGCATCCTGGGAGTTAGTGGACTGGTGTGGGTCACATCCTGGGTGTTAGTGGACTGGTGTGGGTCGCATCCTGGGACAAGCGCCTAATTTACCCGAAATGCTCAGCATAACGAGGGGTTTTTCTATGTAGTAGTAAGTCAGTGATGTCAGCTATGGTCTATATACCTTGTACATGTACTTGTAGTAAATAAAGATATTATTATTAGTAGTATATGACAATCTTCAGATAATTTTTTAACACAGTTGTCGTCTGTGTCGAGGACGAGTGACACTGACATTCACTATTATTGATCCAGCAACTTTCTTGCCAGGAGTGTGCATATATCTTATGTCAAATGACCTTATGAAGTACCATGTCCCCACTCATTCTTCACAGTGCAGGCACTGTACTTCACACCACACATTCTTCACAGTGTAGGCACTGTACTTCACACCACACATTCTTCAGTGTGCAGGCACTGTACTACATACCACTCATTCTTCAGTGTGCAGGCACTGTACTTCACACCACACATTCTTCAGTGTGCAGGCACTGTACTACATACCACTCATTCTTCACAGTGCAGGCACTGTACTTCACACCACACATTCTTCAGTGTGCAGGCACTGTACTACATACCACACATTCTTCAGTGTGCAGGCACTGTACTACATACCACTCATTCTTCACAGTGCAGGCACTGTACTTCACACCACACATTCTTCAGTGTGTAGGCACTGTACTTCACACCACACATTCTTCAGTGTGCAGGCACTGTACTTCACACCACACATTCTTCAGTGTGCAGGCACTGTACTACATACCACTCATTCTTCACAGTGCAGGCACTGTACTTCACACCACACATTCTTCAGTGTGCAGGCACTGTACTTCACACCACACATTCTTCACTGTGCAGGCACTGTACTTCACACCACACATTCTTCAGTGTGCAGGCACTGTACTACATACCACACATTCTTCAGTGTGCAGGCACTGTACTACATACCACACATTCTTCAGTGTGTAGGCACTGTACTACATACCACACATTCTTCAGTGTGCAGGCACTGTACTACATACCACACATTCTTCAGTGTGTAGGCACTGTACTACATACCACACATTCTTCAGTGTGCAGGCACTGTACTACATACCACACATTCTTCAGTGTGCAGGCACTGTACTACATACCACACATTCTTCAGTGTGTAGGCACTGTACTACACACCACACATTCTTCAGTGTGCAGGCACTGTACTACACACCACACATTCTTCAGTGTGTAGGCACTGTACTACACACCACACATTCTTCAGTGTGTAGGCACTGTACTACACACCACACATTCTTCAGTGTGCAGGCACTGTACTACACACCACACATTCTTCAGTGTGTAGGCACTGTACTACATACCACTCATTCTTCAGTGTGCAGGCACTGTACTACACACCACACATTCTTCAGTGTGTAGGCACTGTACTACATACCACTCATTCTTCAGTGTGTAGGCACTGTACTACACACCACACATTCTTCAGTGTGCAGGCACTGTACTACACACCACACATTCTTCAGTGTGTAGGCACTGTACTACATACCACTCATTCTTCAGTGTGCAGGCACTGTACTACACACCACACATTCTTCAGTGTGCAGGCACTGTACTACACACCACACATTCTTCAGTGTGCAGGCACTGTACTTCATACCACACATTCTTCAGTGTGCAGGCACTGTACTACACACCACACATTCTTCAGTGTGCAGGCACTGTACTACACACCACACATTCTTCAGTGTGCAGGCACTGTACTTCACACCACACATTCTTCAGTGTGTAGGCACTGTACTTCACACCACACATTCTTCAGTGTGCAGGCACTGTACTTCACACCACACATTCTTCAGTGTGTAGGCACTGTACTACACACCACACATTCTTC
The DNA here is from genome assembly GCF_038502225.1 of Cherax quadricarinatus. NCBI lineage: Eukaryota > Metazoa > Arthropoda > Malacostraca > Decapoda > Parastacidae > Cherax > Cherax quadricarinatus. The sequence goes on from NC_091386.1 coordinate 252,530, forward strand.
AGTGTGCAGGCACTGTACTTCACACCACACATTCTTCAGTGTGCAGGCACTGTACTACACACCACACATTCTTCAGTGTGTAGGCACTGTACTACACACCACACATTCTTCAGTGTGCAGGCACTGTACTTCACACCACACATTCTTCAGTGTGCAGGCACTGTACTTCACACCACACATTCTTCAGTGTGCAGGCACTGTACTTCACACCACACATTCTTCAGTGTGCAGGCACTGTACTACACACCACACATTCTTCAGTGTGCAGGCACTGTACTTCACACCACACATTCTTCAGTGTGCAGGCACTGTACTTCACACCACACATTCTTCAGTGTGCAGGCACTGTACTTCACACCACACATTCTTCAGTGTGCAGGCACTGTACTACACACCACACATTCTTCAGTGTGCAGGCACTGTACTACACACCACACATTCTTCAGTGTGCAGGCACTGTACTTCACACCACACATTCTTCAGTGTGCAGGCACTGTACTTCACACCACACATTCTTCAGTGTGCAGGCACTGTACTTCACACCACACATTCTTCAGTGTGCAGGCACTGTACTTCACACCACACATTCTTCAGTGTGCAGGCACTGTACTTCACACCACACATTCTTCAGTGTGCAGGCACTGTACTACACACCACACATTCTTCAGTGTGCAGGCACTGTACTACACACCACACATTCTTCAGTGTGCAGGCACTGTACTTCACACCACACATTCTTCAGTGTGCAGGCACTGTACTTCACACCACACATTCTTCAGTGTGCAGGCACTGTACTTCACACCACACATACATCAGTGTGCAGGCACTGTACTTCACACCACACATTCTTCAGTGTGTAGGCACTGTACTTCACACCACACATTCTTCAGTGTGTAGGCACTGTACTACACACCACACATTCTTCAGTGTGCAGGCACTGTACTACACACCACACATTCTTCAGTGTGTAGGCACTGTACTACACACCACACATTCTTCAGTGTGTAGGCACTGTACTACACATCACACATTCTTCAGTGTGCAGGCACTGTACTACACACCACACATTCTTCAGTGTGCAGGCACTGTACTACACACCACACATTCTTCAGTGTGCAGGCACTGTACTTCACACCACACATTCTTCAGTGTGCAGGCACTGTACTTCACACCACACATTCTTCAGTGTGCAGGCACTGTACTACACACCACACATTCTTCAGTGTGCAGGCACTGTACTACACACCACACATTCTTCAGTGTGCAGGCACTGTACTTCACACCACACATTCTTCAGTGTGCAGGCACTGTACTTCACACCACACATTCTTCAGTGTGTAGGCACTGTACTTCACACCACACATTCTTCAGTGTGTAGGCACTGTACTTCACACCACACATTCTTCAGTGTGTAGGCACTGTACTACACACCACACATTCTTCAGTGTGTAGGCACTGTACTTCACACCACACATTCTTCAGTGTGCAGGCACTGTACTACACACCACACATTCTTCAGTGTGTAGGCACTGTACTTCACACCACACATTCTTCAGTGTGCAGGCACTGTACTACACACCACACATTCTTCAGTGTGTAGGCACTGTACTACACACCACACATTCTTCAGTGTGTAGGCACTGTACTTCACACCTCCAGGATTCACTTAATGTCATGAAACATTCATAAGCTTCAGTAAGCTTAAGCTTACTTCAGTCTTATGGTGGATATTGATATAAATTTTTGATAAACACATCTGTATATTATGCTCCTCTTAAACTTTTAATGTTTTTCATTTTGTACAGGAATCACAGTCTTATACTCTCAATGTATCCTTTGAACTTGTGTACCATTGTATGTAATAGTGAATGTAAGAAAACACATTCATCATTATTCATGCAGTTGCTATCTTTCCAGAAATGTGCTGACACCATAATTCAGATCAGATTACCTTTCAACTGCAGCATCCCTGCATATATATTTATATATATATATGTATATACACATATGCTTCCTAGGTAGTAGGTTGGTAGACAGCAACCACCCAGGGAGGTACTACCGTCCTGCCAAGTGAGTGTAAAACGAAAGCCTGTAATTGTTTTACATGATGGTAGGATTGCTGGTGTCCTTTTTTCTGTCTCATAAACATGCAAGATTTCAGGTACGTCTTGCTACTTCTACTTACACTTAGGTCACACTACACATACATGTACAAGCATATATATACACACCCCTTTGGATTTTCTGTTATTTTCTTTCTAGTTCTTGTTCTTGTTTATTTCCTCCTATCTCCATGGGGAAGTGGAACAGAATTCTTCCTCCGTAAGCCATGCGTGTTGTAAGAGACGACTAAAATGCCGGGAGCAAGGGGCTAGTAACCCCTTCTCCTGTATAAATTACTGTACTAAATTTAAAAAGAGAAACTTTTGTTTTTCTTTTTGGGCCACCCCGCCTCGGTGGGATACAGCCGGTTTGTTGACAGAAGAAGACACATATGCTTAACAATTCGCAAACAGGCAATTTTTTTTTTTCTTTTTTTTCAACAAGTCGGCCATCTCCCACCGAGGCAGGGTGACCCAAAAAAGAAAGAAAATCCCCAAAAAGAAAATACTTTCATCATCATTCAACACTTTCACCACACTCACACATTATCACTGTTTTTGCAGAGGTGCTCAGAATACAACAGTTTAGAAGCATATACATATAAAGATACACAACATATCCCTCCAAACTGCCAATAATTTTTATATTTATATTTATTTATAAAAAATGAGGTGGTAGGAGAAACAGAATGTTTGAACAGCCTCAGGGAGAACTCTGTATTTTTTCCGTGAAGACTTTTATATTTACTTGTCTGATTCTGTGGATCCTCAGATTTGCAACTAGAGGCAGACCAATTCCATATATTAAAACATATAGGTATATTTTTTTAATGTTTTTTTTTTTATTATTATTAACACACTGGCTGATTCCCATGAAGGTACGATGGCCTGATAAAGAAAAACTTTCACCATCATTCACTCCATCACTGTCTTGCCAGAAGGGTGCTTTACACTACAGTTTTTAAACTGCAACATTAACACCCCTCCTTCAGACATTTACTAAAAAAGAGAAGAAGAAAAACTTTTTTTAATGTACCTCATATTATTGCTGCTTGACTGAATTCATTTTATTACATGTACAGTTTTGAGTTTAAGTAAGACTCAAATGGTATTTTAAATGTTAGTACTTTTTCATTGTGAACTTTGAGTACATTACTTTACACTAGATATTATATTAAGTTTTATATTAATGCAAGGATTTAATAGCAGCCCAGTTGTGCCATAAAGATTTTAATGGTGAGAACTCCAGAAATATTGTGGCTCCTTTATACTGTACTTAAGTTTCGGCATTCATTAAAACATGTGTACATATATTTAATTGTTGTAGTCACTTGCATGAAGAATTTTGTTTGTTGTCTAAGTAAATGAGTATATATAAAGTTGTTATTCTGTGTTCACTATGTATGATGACTAGTCGGTGCTTTAACCCTTAAATGGTCCAAACGTATATACAGTGGACCCCCGGATAACGATCAGCTCCCAACTCGACCAATTATGTAAGTTTATTTTTGTAAGTGCTTTTGTAGGTGTATTTTTAGGGGTCTGAAAAGGACTAATCTAATTCACAATATTTCTTATGGGAACAAATTCGGTCTATAACGGCACCCAAACAGACTTCTGGATTGAAATAATATCGTTATGCGGGGGTCCACTGTATACGTTTTTTCAACATCTGTATGTAAAAAAATGTAATCTTTTTTTTTTTGTTTTACATGTGAAAACGTGTAAAAAAAACTTATCTACATTTTTTTGGGTTATATTTGAAAATATGTAAAAAAAAGTAGATCTACTTTTGTAGCTACGAATTTGAACGTCGATCTGTTTGGACCGTTTAAGGGTTAAGAACATATATATTTCTCCAGGGGCTGGCAAGGATTCCTGGCCTATGGTGCACAGACAACTGTAGTGGTGGTTGACCCAGTGACTCTGCAGTGTGTCCAAACGCTCTCCAAACACCGCAGCCATGTGGTTAAGGTAAGATTAATTTTTTTTTTTTTTGTCGATAGCCATCTCCCACTGAGACAGTGAATCAAAGAAGAAAAACATTCATCATCATTCATTTAACCCATAAACGGTCCAAACGTATATATACGTTCACTACCGTACTGCCCCAACTTTTTTGAGAAAAAAAAAATTTTTTTTATTTATTTATTATCACACCGGCCGATTCCCACCAAGGCAGGGTGGCCCGAAAAAGAAAAACTTTCACCATCATTCACTCCATCACTGTCTTGCCAGAAGGGTGCTTTACACTACAGTTTTTAAACTGCAACATTAACACCCCTCCTTCAGAGTGCAGGCACTGTACTTCCCATCTCCAGGACTCAAGTCCGGCCTGCCGGTTTCCCTGAATCCCTTCATAAATGTTACTTTGCTCACACTCCAACAGCACGTCAAGTATTAAAAACCATTTGTCTCCATTCACTCCTATCAAACACGCTCACGCATGCCTGCTGGAAGTCCAAGCCCCTCGCACACAAAACCTCCTTTACCCCCTCCCTCCAACCCTTCCTAGGCCGACCCCTACCCCGCCTTCCTTCCACTACAGACTGATACACTCTTGAAGTCATTCTGTTTCGCTCCATTCTCTCTACATGTCCGAACCACCTCAACAACCCTTCCTCAGCCCTCTGGACAACAGTTTTGGTAATCCCGCACCTCCTCCTAACTTCCAAACTACGAATTCTCTGCATTATATTCACACCACACATTGCCCTCAGACATGACATCTCCACTGCCTCCAGCCTTCTCCTCGCTGCAACATTCATCACCCACGCTTCACACCCATATAAGAGCGTTGGTAAAACTATACTCTCATACATTCCCCTCTTTGCCTCCAAGGACAAAGTTCTTTGTCTCCACAGACTCCTAAGTGCACCACTCACTCTTTTTCCCTCATCAATTCTATGATTCACCTCATCTTTCATAGACCCATCCGCTGACACGTCCACTCCCAAATATCTGAATACGTTCACCTCCTCCATACTCTCTCCCTCCAATCTGATATTCAATCTTTCATCACCTAATCTTTTTGTTATCCTCATAACCTTACTCTTTCCTGTATTCACCTTTAATTTTCTTCTTTTGCACACCCTACCAAATTCATCCACCAATCTCTGCAACTTCTCTTCAGAATCTCCCAAGAGCACAGTGTCATCGGCAAAGAGCAGCTGTGACAACTCCCACTTTGTGTGTGATTCTTTATCTTTTAACTCCACGCCTCTTGCCAAGACCCTCGCATTTACTTCTCTTACAACCCCATCTATAAATATATTAAACAACCACGGTGACATCACACATCCTTGTCTAAGGCCTACTTTTACTGGGAAAAAATTTCCCTCTTTCCTACATACTCTAACTTGAGCCTCACTATCCTCGTAAAAACTCTTCACTGCTTTCAGTAACCTACCTCCTACACCATACACTTGCAACATCTGCCACATTGCCCCCCTATCCACCCTGTCATACGCCTTTTCCAAATCCATAAATGCCACAAAGACCTCTTTAGCCTTATCTAAATACTGTTCACTTATATGTTTCACTGTAAACACCTGGTCCACACACCCCCTACCTTTCCTAAAGCCTCCTTGTTCATCTGCTATCCTATTCTCCGTCTTACTCTTAATTCTTTCAATTATAACTCTACCATACACTTTACCAGGTACACTCAACAGACTTATCCCCCTATAATTTTTGCACTCTCTTTTATCCCCTTTGCCTTTATACAAAGGAACTATGCATGCTCTCTGCCAATCCCTAGGTACCTTACCCTCTTCCATACATTTATTAAATAATTGCACCAACCACTCCAAAACTATATCCCCACCTGCTTTTAACATTTCTATCTTTATCCCATCAATCCCGGCTGCCTTACCCCCTTTCATTTTACCTACTGCCTCACGAACTTCCCCCACACTCACAACTGGCTCTTCCTCACTCCTACAAGATGTTATTCCTCCTTGCCCTATACACGAAATCACAGCTTCCCTATCTTCATCAACATTTAACAATTCCTCAAAATATTCCTTCCATCTTCCCAATACCTCTACCTCTCCATTTAATAACTCTCCTCTCCTATTTTTAACTGACAAATCCATTTGTTCTCTAGGCTTTCTTAACTTGTTAATCTCACTCCAAAACTTTTTCTTATTTTCAACAAAATTTGTTGATAACATCTCACCCACTCTCTCATTTGCTCTCTTTTTACATTGCTTCACCACTCTCTTAACTTCTCTCTTTTTCTCCATATACTCATCCCTCCTTGCATCACTTCTACTTTGTAAAAACTTCTCATATGCTAACTTTTTCTCCCTTACTACTCTCTTTACATCATCATTCCACCAATCGCTCCTCTTCCCTCCTGCACCCACTTTCCTGTAACCACAAACTTCTGCTGAACACTCTAACACTACATTTTTAAACCTACCCCATACCTCTTCGACCCCATTGCCTATGCTCTCATTAGCCCATCTATCCTCCAATAGCTGTTTATATCTTACCCTAACTGCCTCCTCTTTTAGTTTATAAACCTTCACCTCTCTCTTCCCTGATGCTTCTATTCTCCTTGTATCCCATCTACCTTTTACTCTCAGTGTAGCTACAACTAGAAAGTGATCTGATATATCTGTGGCCCCTCTATAAACATGTACATCCTGAAGTCTACTCAACAGTCTTTTATCTACCAATACATAATCCAACAAACTACTGTCATTTCGCCCTACATCATATCGTGTATACTTATTTATCCTCTTTTTCTTAAAATATGTATTACCTATAACTAAACCCCTTTCTATACAAAGTTCAATCAAAGGGCTCCCATTATCATTTACACCTGGCACCCCAAACTTACCTACCACACCCTCTCTAAAAGTTTCTCCTACTTTAGCATTCAAGTCCCCTACCACAATTACTCTCTCACTTGGTTCAAAGGCTCCTATACATTCACTTAACATCTCCCAAAATCTCTCTCTCTCCTCTGCATTCCTCTCTTCTCCAGGTGCATACACGCTTATTATGACCCACTTCTCGCATCCAACCTTTACTTTAATCCACATAATTCTTGAATTTACACATTCATATTCTCTTTTCTCCTTCCATAACTGATCATTTAACATTACTGCTACCCCTTCCTTTGCTCTAACTCTCTCAGATACTCCAGATTTAATCCCATTTATTTCCCCCCACTGAAACTCTCCTACCCCCTTCAGCTTTGTTTCGCTTAGGGCCAGGACATCCAACTTCTTTTCATTCATAACATCAGCAATCATCTGTTTCTTGTCATCCGCACTACATCCACGCACATTTAAGCAACCCAGTTTTATAAAGTTTTTCTTCTTCTCTTTTTTAGTAATTGTATACAGGAGAAGGGGTTACTAGCCCATTGCTCCCGGCATTTTAGTCGCCTCATACGACACGCATGGCTTACGGAGGAAAGATTCTTTTCCACTTCCCCATGGACAATAGAAGAAATAAAAAAGAACAAGAGCTATTTAGAAAAAGGAGAAAAACCTAGATGTATGTATATATATATATGCATGTGCGTGTCTGTGAAGTGTGACCAAAGTGTAAGTAGGAGTAGCAAGATATCCCTGTTATCTTAGCGTGTTTATGAGACAGAAAAAGAAACCAGCAATCCTACCATCATGCAAAACAGTTACAGGTTTTTGTTTCACAGTCATCTGGCAGGACGGTAGTACTTCCCTGGGTGGTTGCTGTCTACCAACCTACAGAGCATATGGTACCCAGGCATCCCCAATTATTTTAATATAGCGCACAGTGAGCGCTCACACTCATTCTCTCATGTCTAGGCGACTCAGGCTTATTGTGGCAATGTTAAATGTATGACACATAAAACGTATATATACGTTTGGGGCACTAGCGGTAAAAACGCATATATACGTTTGGACCGTTTACGGGTTAATTGCTGTTTTGCTAAGAAGTGTGTTGACATGCTAACTGGTCTCCCAAATCCATTCATGTTATCTGTCTCAACATGTCTATTGACAACCAGTGTGAGCAAGGTAACATTTATAAAGGGACTCAGGGAAACTGGTTAGTTGAACTTGAGTCTTGGAGGTGGGAAGTATAGCGCCTGCACTCTGAAGGACGGGTGGAAATATTTGCAGTTTGAAGGGGCATCTGAACTGTTGTATCGGCGTGCCTCAGGCAAGATGGTGATAGAGTGTGATAGTCAAAGTGTTTCTTCTAAGTTAGACCCTCATTTATAAAGTGGTATTTAAATATTAACAGCCTGTGTACAGTAGGTCAACAATTTTTTCTTTGTTTTTCAGGTCTGGAAACCTAAAAAATTAAGAAATAAAAAGGCTTTCTGAGGTTTTCTTGTTTTCAGTAAAAGTCCTTGATTACCACTCTTAAACTTGCTTTTTTGTAGAGTCTCTGTACACAAAAATCTTTCTTAATTCACATGAAAACAAAACCTGACTTAACTGTGTTGGACTGGAGAAATAGCAAAATTAATCAGCGGACAACGAGGTACTATGAGGCGTCAAGGAAAGTTATCCTCCTAAGCACAACAGGGTACTGGGCATAGGGTAACATATATTGTGGTTTTCCTATATTATACCCTGTTGCAGTATTACAGTAACACCCTTTTTATCTTGTACTTAATTTCCCAGCATGCATACATAAGATATTTTAAGACTAAATATTTTGTATATACTGTAAACAATATCATCTTTATTGTAGGTGCGGTGGAGAAAAACACGACACTATCACCAGCTGAGTGCACCGTACAGTCTTATCTTGGCCTCAGCAGACAACACTGGTACAATTCATGTCTGGGATGTTGCTCGGGGAGAAGTGACTGCCACACTCCAGGATGGTACTAGACCTATACAAGGTAGGTTATCACTTAATTTTTACTTTAGAATATTGTAGCATCTGTAAATTGCAACATTATGATAAAAGTTGTTGCAGACTTACTTTTAATTTTTTTTTTTTGCACATGGTTGTATAATGTATAAGTTGGTAATCTAAAATATCTGTAAGAAACATACTGGATATATAGTACCCCAAAATTATGGCTGTAGTATGACTTGATTTTTGTTTTACCACATCAATCATTTCCACCAAGGTAGGTATCTCAAACAAGAAAACATTCATGATCAAACATTTAGTTGCTGTCTTCCCAGAAATGTGCAGATATCACAGTTCAAATGATTCACCAAACTGTAACGTCCCGACCTGTCCTTAAGAGTTCAGCACTCTTTGTACTTCCCACCCCCAGGAATCAAGTCCAGCTAATTAGTTTCTTGGAATCCCATCACAAATGTTACCTTGCTCAAACTCCAACAGCACATCATATGCTGTATCTCAAAACCATATGTTTGCTCTCTTACCCAGTCTAACACACTCCTGGATTCTCCAACCCCTACTACTTAACCCTTTCAGTGGCCATCACACTGAACTGTGTCATTTAGGCCAGAGTCCCTCATGTAATTCTACATCATGAACTCAGCTCACTCAGATAAGCTGTGAGCAGTAAGTTTTGGCCTAGATATGAGAGAGTGGGTCTGTGCAGTTTGTGTGCACAGTATAAAAAATAATCCTGGCCCATGACAGTGTCATCCATTGAGGACACTGCAAATCTCCAAGCAGACATTAACCAAATCTTTAAATGGGCTTCAGAAAACAGTATAAAGTTAAATGAAGACAAATTTCAATTACTCTGCCATTGAAAACTCGAGGAAATAAGAACTGGATCGGAGTACAAAACGAATTCCATCCACACACTAGAGCAAAAAACTAATGTGAAGGACCTAGGAGTGATAATGTCAGAGAGACTCGCTTTCAAAGATCACAACAATGTTTTTACCACATCTGCTAGAAAATGATAGGATGGGTAATGAGAACCTTCAAAAATAGAGATGCCATGCCATTGATGATTCTCTTCAAATCAATTATTCTCTCTAGTCTGGAATATTGCTGTACACTAATGGCCCCTTTCAAGGCAGGCAGAATTGCAGACCCGGAGAATATACAGAGATCTTTCCCTGCACATATAAATACAATAAAGCACCTAAATTACTAGGAACAGTTGAAGTCTCTTGATTTGTACTCCTCTGAATGCAGTCAAGAAAGATGCACGATAATATACACTTGGAAAGTCTTAGAGGGACTAGTCCCAAATCTGCACACAAATCTGCACACAAATCTAGAAAAGCAAATGACTCAGCAGGAAGTGCAACATCCCTCAGATAAAATTCAGGGGCATCATAAGTACACTAAGAGACATCACAATAAGTGTTGGATCCAAAATTGTTCATCTGCCTCCCAGTATACATAAGGGGGATTACCAATAGACCCCTGACTGTCTTCAAAAGGAAGCTGGACACACAAAGTCAATTCCCAACCACCCAGGCTGTGGTTTGTATGTAGGTTTGCTTGTGGCCAGCAGTAACAGCCTGATCCACCACAAGGCCTGGTCATGGACCGAGTCGTGGAGATGTTGACCCCCCCCCCCTTGAACACCCTCCACCCTCCAGGTATACACGGTGCAAACAGGAAAAACAAAACTAACCCTGTGTTTGGGGTGTTTTCTAGGATGGTTTTTATGGTTTTATTGGCTGTTTCTTGATATCATTTAAGAAATTGGAAGACACATTACTGAAACTGAGATGATTTTGGTTGCCTTCAGGGCCATAAGTAGCTTGAAATTGAACTCAAAGTAATGGGAATATTAAATTTCTTCAATTTTCCTGAGGACAGATAAAGGCCCTCGTACACCCCTTCAAACTGTTTTATGGGTTTTTATATTTTATTATCCAAGAAATTGAGTACATCTTCTATTTTTGTGTGATTAAGAATTCAGAATGGAAGGTAAATATAATATAGGGGAGGCCTGGAGACATGGCCAAGGAACAGAGGAAATGTTTTAGTCTAAGCCAGAAATGTCTAGATTTTGTATTTTGGACTATTTTTAACCCGTAAACAGTCCAAACGTATATATACGTTTTTTTTCAACATTTGAAAGTATGTAAAAAAAGTAGATTTTTTTTTTTTTTTTTTTTTTACATTTGAAAATGTGTAAAAAATCTTTGATTTACTTTTTTTTTTCTATATATTTGAAAATATGTAAAAAAACGTAGATCTACTTTTGTAGCACTACACATGTGAACGTAGATCTGCTTGGACCGTTTACGGGTTAAAGTAGAATAACAATTCTTATGCTAAAATTTATTGTTGTAAAACAGTTTCCTAGTAACGATCTAGAAGCTATTCATATAATCACAAGAAATTATTTTTTATTGATTTGCTAACAGGATCAAATTACCCTATGACTGAGGCCCTGACTCTGTACTATGAGGATAGACTGAGGCCCTTAATCTGCACTCTCTAGAAAGGCGTAGAATTAGGGTGGATATGATCGAGGTGTATAAATGGAAAGCAGGAATAAATAAAGGGGATGTAAATAGAGTGCTAAAAATTTCCAGCCAAGACAGGACTCGCAGCAATGGTTTCAAGTTGGAAAATTTCAGATTCAGGAAGGATATAGGAAAACACTGGTTTGGTAATAGAGTTGTGGATGAGTGGAACAAACTGCCAAGTACAGTTATTGAGGCTAAAACGTTGTGTAGTTTTAAAAATAGGTTAGATAAATACATGAGCAGGTGTGGGTGGGTGTGAGTTGAACCTGACTAGCTTGTGCTGCTGGGTCTGGTGCTGTGCTCCTTCCTTGAGTGGTGGTGACCAGACTGGGTGGGTCATTGGGCTAATCCGGGGGGGGGGAGACATGGACCTGCTCCACATGGGTCAGTAGGCCTGTTGCAGTGTTCCTTCTTTCTTATGTACTAATGTTTAAATACCATACACAAATAACCTGCACTAATTAATGGTCCAGGTCATACCAAAATCTTGTCATGAGTGTCTTTCTCCCATGTGAAGGTTATTTGTGTATTGTTCCAGTCACGGTATTGTGCCTTTTTCTTCTTTATTTAAATAGCACGTGATTTCATCATCAGAGTTGGAATGGCTGGGCGGCATGGATGGCAGTGAGCATCTCTTGGCTGCTTTACACCCACCTTATTCCCTCGTCATCTGGGACACACGACACAACAATAAGCTCTGGAAGAAGTCCTACACAGAAACCTTAACTGCATTCCATTTTGATCCATTCCACTTCAACAAGATGGCATGTAAGAATATAACTTGTGTAGCAGTTAATTGAAACTACATATTTAAGTTACTTGGTTGCCCCTCTAAACCTTGTACAGTATTAAACTTCTATTTAATATCATCTTTTAGTTTTTAGAATTATAAAGTACATACAGCATTAACTTATCACACTTATGATGCTTCTAGAAATTTTTTGTTGTGTTAATTTCTTTTTAACACAGTGACTGTCTTCCTTCAGGTTGACCCGGAAAAGAAGAAACGTAAAGATTTTCTCCTTTTTACAGTTAGTAATTTATACAGCCACTTGCTCCTGGTATTTTAGTTGCCACTTGTGACACACGTGGCTTACAGAGGAGGGATTCTTCTCCACTTCCCCATGGAGATGAAAATGAAATTAATAAGAACAAGAACTAATAAGAAAATAGAAGACAACTTGGATGGGTGTATATACGTATATGAGTACATATTCATATATGAGTACATATACATATATGAGTACATATACATATATGAGTACATATACATATACATATATGAGTACATATACATATATGAGTACATATACATATATGAGTCCATATACATATATAAGTACATATACATATGAGTACATATACATATGAGTACATATACATATATGAGTACATATACATATATGAGTACATATACATATATGAGTACATATACATATATGAGTACATGCCTGTGTAGTTGACCTGAGTGTAAATAGAAGTAGTAAGATGTACCTCTTATCTTGTGTATTTATGAGACAGAAAGAAAAGACACCAGCAATCCTTCCATTGTATAAAAGAATTGCAGGTTTCCGTTTCACACTCACTTGGTAGGTTGGTACTATATACCTCCCTGGATGGGAGGTACTACCGTCCTACCAAAGCAGGGATGGTTACTGTCTACCAATTTACTACACCTACCATCCGACTTACGACCTGCTCGACATACGACCACTGGACTTACGACCGTGTTTTTTATGCCAAATTTCTGGGAAATAAACAAGTGTTTGTGTTGTACACAGTGTTTATCGTAAACCTTACAGTATAAAATACAGTACTAACAACATAAAAAGTAAAGTAAAACATGAAATACCAAAATAAAACAATAAAATAAAGTCATTACAAAAATTTTATGTTGATATTCAGTAGTAAAGTTCGACTTATGTCCATTTCGACTTACGACCGGTTTCTCGGAACCGAACATGGTCGCAAGTCGGATGGTAGGTGTACTTATCATAATATTAAATTATTTATCTAACACAACATGTACGTACAAAATATAATTTAGTTCACCATACATTTCCATACTGTACTGTACCTTGACTGAAATATTTTCCCATATTTTATATTGGATAATACATCTATTGCTTTTTTTTATGTGCAGATATTAATAATAATGTTGCTGATCTCTGCAGTTCTGTGTGGGGGATGTGTACTGTTTGTTGAAGACTTCAGCCTCACAAAGTGCCCCTCTTCCAATGGTCGAAAATTCTATGTTTCTACTCCAAGGACAAGTCCTGGGAAGGTTGCAAACTCAATCCCCTCATCAACCAGCTCCAATTCCATTAATGACGAACGAACGAGCAGTAGAATTCGCCGCAAAATGCGAGAACTGGTCGTAGGGGAGGCTAAGCCGAAGTAAGCTGTGCATATATTTCTTTACGAATAATTTCATGCCTGTATCAGTGATCTCTACTGCCACATATCAGCCATAGAGTTTAGGCACTGTACTTCCCACCTCCAGGACTTGAAGTCCAGCTAACAGGTTTTCCTGAATCCGTTCATAACTGTGTCCTTTCTGACACTGCAACTGCATGTCAAGTCATAAAAACCAATTTCTTCCACTCCTATCTAACACACACAGCCTCCTATATTTTTAGGCCCCTCACATACAAAACCTCCTTTTTCCCCTCCCTCCATCCCCTCAAGGAAGGTTCCTTGATGTTGGTGAGGGGCTCTTGATTTAGGGAATTGGATCTGTGCTCCAGTTCCCCAAATTAAGCCTGAATACCTTCCACATCCCCCCCCCCCAGGCGCTGTATAATCTTCCGGGTTTAGCGCTTCCCCCTTGATTATAATAATAATAATAATAATCCCCTCCCTCCAACCTTTCCTAGGATGACCCCTGCACTCCCTTACCCCTACTCGAGTTATACACCCTTTAAATCATCCTATTTTGATCCCTCTTAGCCCTCTGGATAATACTTTTACAAACCACACACCTAATCTTAAAATTCTGAATTCTCTGCATAATATTTACACCATACTTTGCTCTCAGATATGAGATCCACACTGCCTCCAGCCTCCTTGTCACTACAACATTCACTACCAATGCTTCACACCTATATAAAAGTGGTTACAACTGTACTCTCATACATTTTCCTATTTTGCCTCCTTGTATTACATTCTTTGTCTCCACAGATGCCTCAGTGCACCACCCACCTTTTTGCTTCATCAGTTCTATGGTTCACCACATCTTTCATAGACCCATCCAACAAGAAGCTCACCCCCAAATATCTGAACACATTCACTTTCTTCATTCTCTCTCCTTCCAATCTGATATCCTGTCTTTAATTACTTAATTTTTTTATTACCCTCATCACCTTGCTCTTTCCTCTGATCAGTATATAATACCAATAATTGCCTATTTGTTATTCTCCATTTGTAAATTACCTGTTTGAAGTTGGCGGTGAGTTTGAGCTCTTGAAATTGTTTCTTAACTTTTCTTTGACTGACATGATTGAGCCCTATTATATGTATCAGCTGATAGTGCATCCATCTCACTCTTAGTAGATGGAGGACTAAGCCTCCATCACTCCATGTGCTGAATGGCCCATACTGGTTTAGTGCTTTACATAATTTTTTTTTTTTTAACAAGTCGGCCGTCTCCCACCGAGGCAGGGTGACCCAAAAAAAGAAAGAAATTCCCCAAAAAGAAAATACTTTCATCATCATTCAACACTTTCACCTCACTCACACATAATCACTGTTTTTGCAGAGGTGCTCATAACACAACAGTTTAGAAGCATATACCTATAAAGATACACAACATATCCCTCCAAACTGCTAATATCCAGAACCCCTCCTTTAGAGTGCAGGCATTGTACTTCCCATTTCCAGGACTCAAGTCCGGCTATATAAAAATAACTGGTTTCCCTGAATCCCTTCACTAAATATTACTCTGCTCACACTCCAACAGATCGTCAGGTCCCAAATACCATTCGTCTCCATTCACTCCTATCTAACACGCTCATGCACGCTTGCTGGAAGTCCAAGCCCCTCGCCCACAAAACCTCCTTTACTCCCTCCCTCCAACCTTTTCGAGGATGACCCCTACCCCGCCTTCCTTCCCATACAGATTTATACACACTCCATGTCATTCCACTTTGATCCATTCTCTCTAAATGACCAAACCACCTCAGCAACCCCTCTTCAGCCCTCTGACTAATACTTTTATTAACTCCACACCTTCTCCTAAATATGATTCATAAATAGCAGTGTAAAAGAGCTATGAATGAAATGGAAATATACCGTAGTTTTCCTTGCAAAAAAATCAACAAAAGTGGTCTGGTACAGTATAATAAAAAGTGTTTGTTTTTGTCTGATTTTTACATCACCTGTTTCTTGTGGTATTACATGAACATTAGAGGAATTTACTGTACTGGAGATTTTTCTGGTTCCTTAGAAGTGAGGAGGTGAGTCAGCTGGTGGAGTGTTTACAGCTGATGTATCATCGTACAGTGCGCGATCAGCTGCTGCTGCTCTACTCACGAGAGATCCTGGTACTGGATCTTACCATCAATCAAACTGTTGGTATTATAGTCATTGACCGGGCAATGTCACCCTTCAGCCAGGTGAGTTATTGTGTAAATCTCCTCACTTCAAATTCTCTGCATAATATTTACACAACACATCTCCCTCAAACCTGACATCCTCACTACCTCCAGTCACGGCCTCACTGCTATATTGCTTAATTTTGTAATGGTAAATGCTTATCTTTTTTTACCATAGCAGCATTCCCACAAGGGCAGTTAAGTATAGGAGAGCCTCGTTTGTACAACTTTTAGGATCCTGACCTCGTGCGATAAATGTGTTTACACTATCATATATTAAGTACTCAATACAGCTAGGCATGACAAGTAGCCTATGAACTTTTTGAGAAAAAGAAAGTCTATGGTTTAACAAGTGTTTTTGTAGGTAAGGAAGTGGCAGTGGCATGCGTCATCCTTCATATTAATGGTCGGAACCAAAGATTGAACATCATTTTGAAGTTACATGCCAATGGTTTATTTAATTTTGAAATGTCTTTCTGCATGGCAGACTCTTTTATCCTTGCAACTTGAGTCCTGGAGGTGGGATGTACAGTGCCTGCACTCTGAAGGAGGGGTGGAAGTGGGGTGTACAGTGCCTGCACTCTGAAGGAGGGGTGGAGGTGGGATGTACAGTGTCTGCACTTTGAAGGAGGGGTGGAGGTGGGATGTACAGTGCCTGCACTCTGAAGGAGGGGTGGAGGTGGGATGTACAGTGCCTGCACTCTGAAGGAGGGGTGGAGGTGGGATGTACAGTGCCTGCACTCTGAAGGAGGGGTGGAGGTGTGATGTACAGTGCCTGCACTCGGAAGGAGGGGTGGAGGTGGGATGTACAGTGCCTGCACTCTGAAGGAGGGGTGGAGGTGGGATGTACAGTGCCTGCACTCTGAAGGAGGGGTGGAGGTGTGATGTACAGTGCCTGCACTCTGGAGGAGGGGTGGAGGTGGGATGTACAGTGCCTGCACTCTGGAGGAGGGGTGGAGGTGGGATGTACAGTGCCTGCACTCTGGAGGAGGGGTGGAGGTGGGATGTACAGTGCCTGCACTCTGGAGGAGGGGTGGAGGTGGGATGTACAGTGCCTGCACTCTGGAGGAGGGGTGGAGGTGGGATGTACAGTGCCTGCACTCTGGAGGAGGGGTGGAGGTGGGATGTACAGTGCCTGCACTCTGGAGGAGGGGTGGAGGTGGGATGTACAGTGCCTGCACTCTGAAGGAGGGGTGGAGGTGTGATGTACAGTGCCTGCACTCGGAAGGAGGGGTGGAGGTGGGATGTACAGTGCCTGCACTCTGAAGGAGGGGTGGAGGTGGGATGTACAGTGCCTGCACTCTGAAGGAGGGGTGGAGGTGTGATGTACAGTGCCTGCACTCTGAAGGAGGGGTGGAGGTGGGATGTACAGTGCCTGCACTCTGAAGGAGGGGTGGGGGTGGGATGTACAGTGCCTGCACTCTGAAGGAGGGGTGGAGGTGGGATGTACAGTGCCTGCACTCTGAAGGAGGGGTGGAAGTAGGATGTACAGTGCCTGCACTCTGAAGGAGGGATGGAGGTGGGATGTACAGTGCCTGCACTCTGAAGGAGGGGTGGAGGTGGGATGTACAGTGCCTGCATGCTGAAGGAGGGGTGGAGGTGGGATGTACAGTGCCTGCACTCTGAAGGAGGGGTGGAGGTGGGATGTACAGTGCCTGCACTCTGAAGAAGGGGTGGAGGTGGGATGTACAATGCCCACACTCTGAAGGAGGGGTGGAGGTGGGATGTACAGTGCCTGCACTCTGAAGAAGGGGTGGAGGTGGGATGTACAATGCCCACACTCTGAAGAAGGGGTGGAGGTGGGATGTACAATGCCCACACTCTGAAGAAGGGGTGGAGGTGGGATGTACAATGCCCACACTCTGAAGAAAGGGTGGAGGTGGGATGTACAATGCCCACACTCTGAAGAAGGGGTGGAGGTGGGATGTACAATGCCCACACTCTGAAGGAGGAGTGGAAGTGGAATGCACAATGCCCACACTCTGAAGTAGGGGGAAGATATGTTGCAGTTTTTGAACTGTAGTATCAGCACACCTCTGGTAAGACACTGATGGTGTGAGTGATGATGAAAGTGTTTTTCCTTCTTTGGATCACCCTGCCTTGGTGGGGAAATAGTCTGTGTTAAAAAAATATTAATTTCTGTAAGTTTATCTCATATCGGTGTAGGATATTGATTAAATAATATGAATTACAGGTGTTGTCATGCTGGCAACGAGATGTTCTTTTTTGTTTACATGAATCAGGATCTGTTTCTGCGCACTTTCGTCGTCGACTCTTGCCAATGCCATCGTCCCCAGACACTGATAAGGACAATACTTGGCATGCAGGTAAAACCTTCATTACTCTGTACATATATGTTGTTTTTGTTTTAACTCGGACTTCCTTAAGGATGTCAAGTATCATTGTTGCATATTACCAAAGGTCCAGATAAGAAAAAGTTCCAAATAGTTTAGATCATGACCAAAAATTGTGCAAAAAATTAATATACTTTTAAAATTACAGGATATTATATTTTTCAGATGGTGGAAGTGCTGGAGAGCATTATTATGAGGTTATGTACGACCGTAAGTGCCATTCTGAGCCTCTCCGTCTCAACAAGCAAAGCCGCCCTATCGGACTCACTCTCGACCCAGTGTCCGAGAAACACATGGGTGAGTAAAATAATTGCATGAAGGATTATAAAATAAAAACATTAGTATGGAGGAATGCTAGGTAGGTCCTTCTTTAAACCAACCATTCCCACCCACCTGCTTGTCCAACCTTTTTCCAAAGCTTCCCAAGAATTATCTTCAATACCTCAGATACTAATCAAACCCAGCCCTTCTCATTCATATATTTGTTCAATCTCTAATTAAAGCTACCAAAGGTCTTAGCCTCTATTACCCTACACAGAAGATTGTTCCACAC
The DNA here is from genome assembly GCF_038502225.1 of Cherax quadricarinatus. Taxonomy (NCBI): domain Eukaryota; kingdom Metazoa; phylum Arthropoda; class Malacostraca; order Decapoda; family Parastacidae; genus Cherax; species Cherax quadricarinatus. The sequence goes on from NC_091386.1 coordinate 271,517, forward strand.
ACAGACAACTCTGTTTGAAAACCAGTACTTACCTATGTCCTTTCTAAGTCTGAATTTATCTAACGTAAATCCATTATTTCTGATGGTATATGCACCATGGGCTTTTGCTTTCTATTTTAAATTAACCTCCTCATATTAACTTAGAGTTTGCTGACCTTTGAGGAACTTAGGTAATGAGATTTTATCCAGGGAAGAGGAGGGTTTCTTCAGTTCCTTGGATCAGGAGTTCTTTACCAGTACCAGTGCATTCTCCCCACATGTAGTGACCTAGAAATGTACACATCTTCCAAGTAAATATTAAAAAATATTATTTATTGTACCAGTAACTCATTTCTGTAAAGATGTTCCTCACTTTACGATGGTTTGATTTACGATATTTTGAGTTTACGGTCATGCGATAGCTATGCACATTCACTCCTGTACATTTATTGATATGATAAACTTTCATTTGTTTATTTACTTTTCAATACTGGTATGTAGTTAGTTACAGTAATTATTTGTTTATTTACTTATTGACAGTTATTTATTTATTTATTTATCATATATATATATTCATTTACTAAATTTTTACGTGACCCTGCCTCCGTAGGATACAGCTGGTGTGTTTGAAAAAAAAGTCATATTCATATTCGACACATGATATTTTCAACTTGTGATGGGTTTAACGGAACATAACCCCATCATAAGTCAAGGTTCACCTGTATTGCAAAATTTTAATGCCAAACTATATCACCAGCTATGGTCTTGGGTGATGGCCGAGTGGTGTTCAAGCAGGTAACTTCCTCCCCGACCCCTGGACGTCAGGTGGTCAGCACCCCGCTCTTCACCCCAGGGGCTCCCTCCTCGATATCTGGTCCATCTCAAGCACCTCACTCTGGCCTCAGCATTGCAGACAATCACTTTGGTCTGGCCACCTCACCAGCTGGGGTTCACATCAACATGCCCAAAACCTCGCTGGCAGACATGGTGAAGCCAGCTTGGGCTCTAGCAGATAATGTGAAGGTAGAGTGCTTCAAAAAATAATTCTTACCAAGAGAGTACTGTATTAGTTTTGCAAACCGAAATTTCACAGTACAGTATTGCACTGTACTTAAACTGTAATTTTTTGAAGAGGGAGAGATTTTTGTAGACATAGGTGCGAGGGGTGAGGAGGCCGAGAGAGGAGAGAATATTTAAACGAGAGGAGAGAATATTTTGTTATTAAATAAAATAGAATACATCGGCTGTGTGCTGCTACCATCTCTGTTTGAATATTACATAATGGGAGCAAAAGCTAGCTATGTTTTCCTATCATATTCCATTACACAGAATGGGTTTCAAATATCAAGTGATGAAATCTTTCAGGTGTACAACTGGAGATGTAATACTGACAGTTGATGAGAAAGACTTTAATAGCAGTGAACTCCTTTTTTGGTACAAGTTTTCACCCATGAGTGGGTTTTTTCAAGTACTCGATGAAACTCACTAGTGTCTTACAATAGTTAAGGACTGAAAGACAATAGTACCAGACTAAGCTGGGAAACTGCAGTTGGAAGATTGGGATGTTGTCAAACTAAGCTGGGAAACTGCAGTTGGAAGATTGGGATGTTGTCAAACTAAGCTGGGAAACTGCAGTTGGAAGATTGGGATGTTGTCAAACATTCCACTGAGAGTTCAATAACTATATCAGCTTAAAGGTTTCATTCCAACAGAGCTGACACTAATACAGTGGACCCCCGGTTAACGATATTATTTCACTCCAGAAGTATGTTCAGGTGCCAGTACTGACCGAATTTGTTCCCATAAGGAATATTGTGAATTAGACTAGTCCATTTCAGACCCCCAAACATACACGTACAAACGCACTTACATAAATACACTTACATAATTGGTCGCATTTGGAGGTGATCGTTATGCGGGGGTCCACTGTATTGCTTAAGAATTGCCATCTCTCAGGATGACCTATATCTCACACACACACACACATAAGGTGGACAGAGACAGGATGTTCCAGAGAGGGGACACAGAAACAAGGGATAACAATTGGAACCTGAAGACTCAGACGAGTCACAGGGGTGTTAGGAAGTATTTCTTCAGTCATAGAGTTGTTAGGAAGTGGAATAGTCTAGCAAGTGATGTGGTGGAGGCAGGAACCATACATAGCTTTAAAACGAGGTATGACAAAGCTCAGGGAGCAGAGAGAGAGAGGACCTAGTAGTGATCAGTGAAGAGGCAGGGCCAAGAGCTGAGTCTCGACCCCTGCAACCACAATTAGGTGAGTACACACACATAAGAAATGGTATTTATGAAGATATGGGATATTTGCTGTTTAGAGTGACAGCCAAACTGTCATATCTGCGTGCCTCTGCGAAGACTGTGATGGTGTGAATGATGGTGAAACTGATTCTCTTTTTTTTTTGGGGGGGGGGGTTGCCTTGGTGGAACATAGCCATCATACTGAAAAAAAATAAATTTTCATCACAAGAGGGAGAGTAAAGAAAGGGGAAGGGAGTAGAAGGGAAGAAAAATTAATTTATGATTATTTATTTTTTTTATAATAAGATTTTTATTGGAAGTATTGTCCACCTGCAAAACTTGAGTCCTGGAGGTGGGAAGTATCTGCACTCTGGAGGAGGAAGGGAGTAGAAGCATAGTACAGTGTGGAGGGACATCTGAACTGTGATGTCTGCATGCTTCTGATAAGACATTGATTAAATGCAGTGGTGAACCAACATTTTTGGGGCCCTAAATCTTGAACTGTTATGAAGCTACCTTTGCAACCAGCAATATTAATATTTTTAAACAAAACCTTCTCATACAGTAGACCCAGAATATTTAAACAGTGTAGACTAAAGTTGCTTCTGGGGCCCCTCAGGGATAAGGGGCCCTGCAGCTTAAGCTTCATTACTTTCATTATAGATCCATCCCCTACCTCAGAGATGGCTAGTGTGTAAAAAAAAACACATGATTAAAAATGTAAAGTAAAAGGACACAACTGCAACTAATGTGGCATTTTATTGTGGCAACGTTTCGCTCTCCAGGAGCTTAGTCAAGCTTGACAAAGCTCCTGGAGAGCGAAACGTTGCCACAATAAAATGTCACATTAGTTGCAATTGTGTCCTTTTACTTTGCATATTGTCGGTAATTCTACCAACATTATTACAATGATTAAAAATCATCATCTTTATTATTACTCTCATAGGAACTTGGGCACCGTGTTAACCTTCGCATTTTGATGACGGGTCTGATGCCTGCTATGTCCCCTCCTCCTCTGGTGATAAGAATGTGTCCACCTCTCACCACCAGAAATATTCTCCAGTATGTTCCTCGCCTCGCTGCAGGGACACAGTCAGGAGTGGTTCAAGTGTTTAATGTTGCTACAGGAGTATTGGAGAGAGAGTTTGCCCTTCACACATACCCTGTCAGGTTAGTTATGGCCAGTTCATACGCAAATAACTCGCGTATAGGAGAGAGGAGCTCATAACTACATTTCGGTCATACTTGGTTCATTTTCAAAGTCACTTTGTAAGTGGTCCAAGTTGGACCAAAATGTCATCATAAGCTTCTCTCTCCTATGTGCAAGTTATTTGTGTATTGGTCCAGTCATGGTATTGGGCCTTTTTGTTCTTTATGGCCAGTTCCTCTTTTTCTCTTTTTTTAATACTATACATTAACCACTTGAGTTATACTGGAGTGGGAAGTATAGCAACTGCCTTCTGTAGGATACCTGAAGATGTTTCGGTTCAGAAAGTCATTTGAATTTTAATATTTATGTGGTTCTTGCAAGACAAATGTTGAACGAGTGTGGGTGAATATGTTTGCTTCCTTGCATCACTCTATTTGCGTGGGAAACACCAAGGTAGAGTAATGTGAAGTAAAATCCTGCAGTTGTGTGTCCAGGACACCAAACCTCCCTCACAGTACTAACTGCTTGAGCCAGGTGTTTGGTAGCAATAAAAAGATATAAACAGCTAACATTCTTATATATGTAATAATGTTGGTAGAATTACCGACAATATGTAAAGTAAAAGGACACAAGTGCAACTAATGTGACATTTTATTGTGGCAACGTTTCACTCTCCAGGAGCTTTGTCAAGCCGATACAAGCAGTATATGGACACAGAGGGTATATAAAGGCTCAGAGTGAGGTGCAATACTAGTGAGGTACCATTTTGATGTTCACTAGTGGTAATAGTAGTAGTAGTAGTAGTAGTAGTAGTAGTAACAATATGGTAGAGCAATTAATTCGTACATGAGAAAAAGGATATAAAAGTTATTACTTGGGTAACATAAGTTGCACTTGTGTCCTTTTACTTTACATACATTCTTATATATGCTTACTTCATATAGGTACTAGTGATAACAAGAGGAACAGTAGGAGTAATATGCGCACTACTGTGTTGCTGTACATTCAGTACAGTTGGACAAGGATATTGCAAGAAACACCTTTATTAATACTGTGGTGTAATTGATCCTTCCAAGAATAATTTATTGTTAACTCTTAATTGGAGATGGAACTTTAGGACAGTGTTTTGGTCTATGCTGGACCAGTATTAATGCATGACAATAATAACTTGAAACTCAAGACTTGATAATAGTCAATGACAGATCAAAATGTTTTCTCAAGTCTCCCCAAATTATGGGTTAATAGTGATTTGTTCCAGCCATGGTATTGTGCCTTAGTTTTTAAAAACATTTTATTTTTACTAAATTGAACACCATGATTATTAGAAACTAGTCCCACAAGAAGTGTTCAAGCAATAGGTAAACTGTACAGTGGAACCCTGGTTTACGGTATTATTTCATTCCAGAAGTATGTTCAGGTGCCAGTACTGACCGAATTTGTTCCCATAAGGAATATTGTGAATTAGATTAGTCCATTTCAGACCCCCAAACATACACATACAAATGCACTTACATAATTGGTCGCATTGGGAGCTGATCGTAAACTGGGGGTCCACTGTACCTGTAAAGTACAGAGTATCTTATAATGCTTGATAACCCACATGGAGGCAGAAACTCACGACTTTAATTGATTTGTATATTTCAACCCCCTTCTGGGATCCTCTTTTAATGATGATTAAAAAAAAATGTTCCTACACTTTGCTTCATATTTTTTTCTATATCTACTGTCTCCCACCAGGGTAGGATGACCCACTAAAGGAAACAGTCACCATTATTCATTCAACAGCTGTCTTGTCAGAAGTGCGTACACACCACATTCAAATGAGTCTTCAAACTATAACATCCCCATCTCTCCTCCAGAGTATGGTCACTGTACTTCTCTCCTCCAGAGTATGGTCACTGTACTTCTCTCCTCCAGAGTATGGTCACTGTACTTCTCTCCTCCAGAGTATGGTCACTGTACTTCTCTCCTCCAGAGTATGGTCACTGTACTTCTCTCCTCCAGAGTATGGTCACTGTACTTCCCTCCTCCAGAGTATGGTCACTGTACTTCCCTCCTCCAGAGTATGGTCACTGTACTTCCCTCCAGAGTATGGTCACTGTACTTCCCTCCAGAGTATGGTCACTGTACTTCCCACCTCCAGAGTATGGTCACTGTACTTCTCTCCTCCAGAGTATGGTCACTGTACTTCCCTCCTCCAGAGTATGGTCACTGTACTTCCCACCTCCAGAGTATGGTCACTACTTCCCACCTCCAGAGTATGGTCACTGTACTTCCCTCCTCCAGAGTATGGTCACTGTACTTCCCACCTCCAGAGTATGGTCACTGTACTTCCCACTTCCAGAGTATGGTCACTGTACTTCCCACCTCCAGAGTATGGTCACTGTACTTCCCTCTAGAGTATGGTCACTGTACTTCCCTCCTCCAGAGTATGATCACTGTACTTCTGTCCTCCAGAGTATGGTCACTGTACTTCCCTCTTCCAGAGTATGGTCACTGTACTTCCCTCTTCCAGAGTATGGTCACTGTACTTCCCTCCTCCAGAGTATGATCACTGTACTTCTCTCCTCCAGAGTATGGTCACTGTACTTCCCTCTTCCAGAGTATGGTCACTGTACTTCCCACCTCCAGAGTATGGTCACTGTACTTCCCACCTCCAGAGTATGGTCACTGTACTTCCCACTTCCAGAGTATGGTCACTGTACTTCCCACCTCCAGAGTATGATCACTGTACTTCCCACCTCCAGAGCATGGTCACTGTACTTCCCACCTCCAGAGCATGGTCACTGTACTTCCCTCCAGAGTATGGTCACTGTACTTCCCTCCAGAGTATGGTCACTGTACTTCACTCCAGAGTATGGTCACTGTACTTCCCACCTCCAGAGTATGGTCGCTGTACTTCCCTCCTCCAGAGTATGGTCACTGTACTTCCCTCCTCCAGAGTATGGTCACTGTACTTCCCTCCTCCAGAGTATGGTCACTGTACTTCCCACCTTCAGAGTATGGTCACTGTACTTCCCTCCAGAGTATGGTCACTGTCCTTCCCTCCTCCAGAGTATGGTCACTGTACTTCCCTCCTCCAGAGTATGGTCACTGTACTTCCCTCCTCCAGAGTATGGTCACTGTACTTCCCTCCTCCAGAGTATGGTCACTGTACTTCCCTCCTCCAGAGTATGGTCACTGTACTTCCCACCTCCAGAGTATGGTCACTGTACTTCCCACCTCCAGAGTATGGTCACTGTACTTCCCACCTCCAGAGTATGGTCACTGTACTTCCCACCTCCAGAGTATGGTCACTGTACTTCCCTCCTCCAGAGTATGGTCAGTGTACTTCCCTCCTCCAGAGTATGGTCACTGTACTTTCCTCCTCCAGAGTATGGTCACTCTACTTTCCTCCTCCAGAGTATGGCCACTCTACTTTCCTCCTCCAGAGTATGGTCACTGTACTTCCCTCCTCCAGAGTATGGTCACTGTACTTCCCTCCTCCAGAGTATGGTCACTGTACTTCCCTCCTCCAGAGTATGGTCACTCTACTTTCCTCCTCCAGAGTATGGTCACTGTACTTCCCTCCTCCAGAGTATGGCCACTCTACTTTCCTCCTCCAGAGTATGGTCACTCTACTTTCCTCCTCCAGAGTATGGTCACTGTACTTCCCACCTCCAGAGTATGGTCACTGTACTTCCCTCCTCCAGAGTATGGTCACTGTACTTCCCTCCTCCAGAGTATGGTCACTCTACTTTCCTCCTCCAGAGTATGGTCACTGTACTTCCCTCCTCCAGAGTATGGTCACTCTACTTTCCTCCTCCAGAGTATGGTCACTACTTCCCACCTCCAGAGTATGGTCACTGTACTTCCCTCCTCCAGAGTATGGTCACTCTACTTTCCTCCTCCAGAGTATGGTCACTGTACTTCCCTCCTCCAGAGTATGGTCACTGTACTTCCCTCCTCCAGAGTATGGTCACTGTACTTCCCTCCTCCAGAGTATGGTCACTGTACTTCCCTCCTCCAGAGTATGGTCACTGTACTTTCCTCCTCCAGAGTATGGTCACTGTACTTCCCTCCTCCAGAGTATGATCACTGTACTTCTGTCCTCCAGAGTATGGTCACTGTACTTCCCTCTTCCAGAGTATGGTCACTGTACTTCCCTCTTCCAGAGTATGGTCACTGTACTTCCCTCCTCCAGAGTATGATCACTGTACTTCTCTCCTCCAGAGTATGGTCACTGTACTTCCCTCTTCCAGAGTATGGTCACTGTACTTCCCACCTCCAGAGTATGGTCACTGTACTTCCCACCTCCAGAGTATGGTCACTGTACTTCCCACTTCCAGAGTATGGTCACTGTACTTCCCACCTCCAGAGTATGATCACTGTACTTCCCACCTCCAGAGCATGGTCACTGTACTTCCCACCTCCAGAGCATGGTCACTGTACTTCCCTCCAGAGTATGGTCACTGTACTTCCCTCCAGAGTATGGTCACTGTACTTCACTCCAGAGTATGGTCACTGTACTTCCCACCTCCAGAGTATGGTCGCTGTACTTCCCTCCTCCAGAGTATGGTCACTGTACTTCCCTCCTCCAGAGTATGGTCACTGTACTTCCCTCCTCCAGAGTATGGTCACTGTACTTCCCACCTTCAGAGTATGGTCACTGTACTTCCCTCCAGAGTATAATCACTGTCCTTCCCTCCTCCAGAGTATGGTCACTGTACTTCCCTCCTCCAGAGTATGGTCACTGTACTTCCCTCCTCCAGAGTATGGTCACTGTACTTCCCTCCTCCAGAGTATGGTCACTGTACTTCCCTCCTCCAGAGTATGGTCACTGTACTTCCCACCTCCAGAGTATGGTCACTGTACTTCCCACCTCCAGAGTATGGTCACTGTACTTCCCACCTCCAGAGTATGGTCACTGTACTTCCCACCTCCAGAGTATGGTCACTGTACTTCCCTCCTCCAGAGTATGGTCAGTGTACTTCCCTCCTCCAGAGTATGGTCACTGTACTTTCCTCCTCCAGAGTATGGTCACTCTACTTTCCTCCTCCAGAGTATGGCCACTCTACTTTCCTCCTCCAGAGTATGGTCACTGTACTTCCCTCCTCCAGAGTATGGTCACTGTACTTCCCTCCTCCAGAGTATGGTCACTGTACTTCCCTCCTCCAGAGTATGGTCACTCTACTTTCCTCCTCCAGAGTATGGTCACTGTACTTCCCTCCTCCAGAGTATGGCCACTCTACTTTCCTCCTCCAGAGTATGGTCACTCTACTTTCCTCCTCCAGAGTATGGTCACTGTACTTCCCACCTCCAGAGTATGGTCACTGTACTTCCCTCCTCCAGAGTATGGTCACTGTACTTCCCTCCTCCAGAGTATGGTCACTCTACTTTCCTCCTCCAGAGTATGGTCACTGTACTTCCCTCCTCCAGAGTATGGTCACTGTACTTCCCTCCTCCAGAGTATGATCACTGTACTTCTGTCCTCCAGAGTATGGTCACTGTACTTCCCTCTTCCAGAGTATGGTCACTGTACTTCCCTCTTCCAGAGTATGGTCACTGTACTTCCCTCCTCCAGAGTATGATCACTGTACTTCTCTCCTCCAGAGTATGGTCACTGTACTTCCCTCTTCCAGAGTATGGTCACTGTACTTCCCACCTCCAGAGTATGGTCACTGTACTTCCCACCTCCAGAGTATGGTCACTGTACTTCCCACTTCCAGAGTATGGTCACTGTACTTCCCACCTCCAGAGTATGATCACTGTACTTCCCACCTCCAGAGCATGGTCACTGTACTTCCCACCTCCAGAGCATGGTCACTGTACTTCCCTCCAGAGTATGGTCACTGTACTTCCCTCCAGAGTATGGTCACTGTACTTCACTCCAGAGTATGGTCACTGTACTTCCCACCTCCAGAGTATGGTCGCTGTACTTCCCTCCTCCAGAGTATGGTCACTGTACTTCCCTCCTCCAGAGTATGGTCACTGTACTTCCCTCCTCCAGAGTATGGTCACTGTACTTCCCACCTTCAGAGTATGGTCACTGTACTTCCCTCCAGAGTATGGTCACTGTCCTTCCCTCCTCCAGAGTATGGTCACTGTACTTCCCTCCTCCAGAGTATGGTCACTGTACTTCCCTCCTCCAGAGTATGGTCACTGTACTTCCCTCCTCCAGAGTATGGTCACTGTACTTCCCTCCTCCAGAGTATGGTCACTGTACTTCCCACCTCCAGAGTATGGTCACTGTACTTCCCACCTCCAGAGTATGGTCACTGTACTTCCCACCTCCAGAGTATGGTCACTGTACTTCCCACCTCCAGAGTATGGTCACTGTACTTCCCTCCTCCAGAGTATGGTCAGTGTACTTCCCTCCTCCAGAGTATGGTCACTGTACTTTCCTCCTCCAGAGTATGGTCACTCTACTTTCCTCCTCCAGAGTATGGCCACTCTACTTTCCTCCTCCAGAGTATGGTCACTGTACTTCCCTCCTCCAGAGTATGGTCACTGTACTTCCCTCCTCCAGAGTATGGTCACTGTACTTCCCTCCTCCAGAGTATGGTCACTCTACTTTCCTCCTCCAGAGTATGGTCACTGTACTTCCCTCCTCCAGAGTATGGCCACTCTACTTTCCTCCTCCAGAGTATGGTCACTCTACTTTCCTCCTCCAGAGTATGGTCACTGTACTTCCCACCTCCAGAGTATGGTCACTGTACTTCCCTCCTCCAGAGTATGGTCACTGTACTTCCCTCCTCCAGAGTATGGTCACTCTACTTTCCTCCTCCAGAGTATGGTCACTGTACTTCCCTCCTCCAGAGTATGGTCACTCTACTTTCCTCCTCCAGAGTATGGTCACTACTTCCCACCTCCAGAGTATGGTCACTGTACTTCCCTCCTCCAGAGTATGGTCACTCTACTTTCCTCCTCCAGAGTATGGTCACTGTACTTCCCTCCTCCAGAGTATGGTCACTGTACTTCCCTCCTCCAGAGTATGGTCACTGTACTTCCCTCCTCCAGAGTATGGTCACTGTACTTCCCTCCTCCAGAGTATGGTCACTGTACTTTCCTCCTCCAGAGTATGGTCACTGTACTTCCCTCCTCCAGAGTATGGTCACTCTACTTTCCTCCTCCAGAGTATGGTCACTGTACTTCCCTCCTCCAGAGTATGGTCACTGTACTTCCCTCCTCCAGAGTATGGTCACTGTACTTTCCTCCTCCAGAGTATGGTCACTGTACTTTCCTCCTCCAGAGTATGGTCACTTCTTCCCTCCTCCAGAGTATGGTCACTGTACTTCCCTCCTCCAGAGTATGGTCACTGTACTTCCCTCCTCCAGAGTATGGTCACTGGAGTTTCCTCCTCCAGAGTATGGTCACTGGAGTTTGCTCCTCCAGAGTATGGTCACTGTACTTCCCTCCTCCAGAGTATGGTCACTGTACTTCCCTCCTCCAGAGTATGGTCACTGGAGTTTCCTCCTCCAGAGTATGGTCACTGGAGTTTCCTCCTCCAGAGTATGGTCACTGTACTTCCCTCCTCCAGAGTATGGTCACTGGAGTTTGCTCCTCCAGAGTATGGTCACTGGAGTTTCCTCCTCCAGAGTATGGTCACTGGAGTTTCCTCCTCCAGAGTATGGTCACTGGAGTTTCCTCCTCCAGAGTATGGTCACTGTACTTCCCTCCTCCAGAGTATGGTCACTGGAGTTTGCTCCTCCAGAGTATGGTCACTGGAGTTTCCTCCTCCAGAGTATGGTCACTGGAGTTTCCTCCTCCAGAGTATGGTCACTGGAGTTTGCTCCTCCAGAGTATGGTCACTGGAGTTTGCTCCTCCAGAGTATGGTCACTGGAGTTTGCTCCTCCAGAGTATGGTCACTGGAGTTTCCTCCTCCAGAGTATGGTCACTGGAGTTTGCTCCTCCAGAGTATGGTCACTGGAGTTTGCTCCTCCAGAGTATGGTCACTGGAGTTTGCTCCTCCAGAGTATGGTCACTGGAGTTTCCTCCTCCAGAGTATGGTCACTGGAGTTTCCTCCTCCAGAGTATGGTCACTGTACTTCCCTCCTCCAGAGTATGGTCACTGTACTTCCCTCCTCCAGAGTATGGTCACTGTACTTCCCTCCTCCAGAGTATGGTCACTGGAGTTTGCTCCTCCAGAGTATGGTCACTGGAGTTTCCTCCTCCAGAGTATGGTCACTGGAGTTTCCTCCTCCAGAGTATGGTCACTGGAGTTTCCTCCTCCAGAGTATGGTCACTGTACTTCCCTCCTCCAGAGTATGGTCACTGGAGTTTGCTCCTCCAGAGTATGGTCACTGGAGTTTCCTCCTCCAGAGTATGGTCACTGGAGTTTCCTCCTCCAGAGTATGGTCACTGGAGTTTGCTCCTCCAGAGTATGGTCACTGGAGTTTGCTCCTCCAGAGTATGGTCACTGGAGTTTGCTCCTCCAGAGTATGGTCACTGGAGTTTCCTCCTCCAGAGTATGGTCACTGGAGTTTGCTCCTCCAGAGTATGGTCACTGGAGTTTGCTCCTCCAGAGTATGGTCACTGGAGTTTGCTCCTCCAGAGTATGGTCACTGGAGTTTCGTCCTCCAGAGTATGGTCACTGGAGTTTCCTCCTCCAGAGTATGGTCACTGTACTTCCCTCCTCCAGAGTATGGTCACTGTACTTCCCTCCTCCAGAGTATGGTCACTGTACTTCCCTCCTCCAGAGTATGGTCACTGTACTTCCCTCCTCCAGAGTATGGTCACTGGAGTTTCCTCCTCCAGAGTATGGTCACTGGAGTTTGCTCCTCCAGAGTATGGTCACTGTACTTCCCTCCTCCAGAGTATGGTCACTGTACTTCCCTCCTCCAGAGTATGGTCACTGGAGTTTCCTCCTCCAGAGTATGGTCACTGGAGTTTCCTCCTCCAGAGTATGGTCACTGTACTTCCCTCCTCCAGAGTATGGTCACTGTACTTCCCTCCTCCAGAGTATGGTCACTGGAGTTTCCTCCTCCAGAGTATGGTCACTGTACTTCCCTCCTCCAGAGTATGGTCACTGTACTTCCCTCCTCCAGAGTATGGTCACTGTACTTCCCTCCTCCAGAGTATGGTCACTGTACTTCCCTCCTCCAGAGTATGGTCACTGTACTTCTCTCCTCCAGAGTATGGTCACTGTACTTCTCTCCTCCAGAGTATGGTCACTGTACTTCTCTCCTCCAGAGTATGGTCACTGGAGTTTCCTCCTCCAGAGTATGGTCACTGTACTTCTCTCCTCCAGAGTATGGTCACTGTACTTCCCTCCTCCAGAGTATGGTCACTGTACTTCTCTCCTCCAGAGTATGGTCACTGGAGTTTGCTCCTCCAGAGTATGGTCACTGGAGTTTCCTCCTCCAGAGTATGGTCACTGGAGTTTGCTCCTCCAGAGTATGGTCACTGGAGTTTCCTCCTCCAGGGTATGGTCACTGGAGTTTGCTCCTCCAGAGTATGGTCACTGGAGTTTCCTCCTCCAGGGTATGGTCACTGGAGTTTGCTCCTCCAGAGTATGGTCACTGGAGTTTGCTCCTCCAGAGTATGGTCACTGTACTTCCCTCCTCCAGAGTATGGTCACTGTACTTTCCTCCTCCAGAGTATGGTCACTGTACTTCCCTCCTCCAGAGTATGGTCACTGTACTTCCCTCCTCCAGAGTATGGTCACTGGAGTTTGCTCCTCCAGAGTATGGTCACTGTACTTCCCTCCTCCAGAGTATGGTCACTGTACTTCCCTCCTCCAGAGTATGGTCACTGTACTTCCCTCCTCCAGAGTATGGTCACTGTACTTCCCTCCTCCAGGACTCAAGTCCGGCTGACAGTTTTCTTACATTCCTTCATAAAACATAATACATGACAATAAATTATGACTACTCATATTTTATTTATGTTCCAGTTGTCTCATATCTGCCTTCAGTTATTGTCTTATCATAATTTTTTACTTATAATACCTTGCGAATGATTTTCTTAATTCAAAATTAATTTTTATTGTTACTTAACCCTTAAACGGTTCAAACGTATATATACGTTTTTTCAACATTTGAAAGTATGTAAAAAAATGTACATCGTTTTTTTTTTTTTTACATTTGAAAATGTGTAAAAAAACTTTTATCTACTTTTTTCTACCCCTCAAGGAAGGTTCCTTGATGTTGGTGAGGGGCTCTTGATTTAGGGAATTGGATCTGTGCTCCAGTTCCCCGAATTAAGCCTGAATGCCTTCCACATCCCCCCCCCCCCAGGCGCTGTATAATCCTCCGGGTTTAGCGCTTCCCCCTTGATTATAATAATAATAATAATACTTTTTTCTATATATTTGAAAATATGTAAAAAAACATAGATCTACTTTTGGAGCACTACAGATTTGAACGTCGATCTATTTGGACCGTTTAAGGGCTAATTATTATATTTCTCTACCTCCTGTCTTTCTCCTGTCTCTGTCCTTCTCTCGTGTACTGGCTCCCTTTCCTTTGTGTATTAGTGTGTGACTAGTTCATGGTTCAGGATGGACTGAAACGTCATAAGTTTCTTCTTTGTGCAGATTATTTGTGTATTGTTCCAGTCGTGGTATTGTACCTTTTTATTCTTTATTTTATTGTTTGTGTTTGCCCTTTGCAGAGGTGTTGAGTGGACAAGCTTAACTTCCATCTTGTCCTTTGGTCACCAACCTCTCAGCAACAGTCAGGGCCTCGTACGTAATGAACTCATGTACACTGACATCCTCACAGGACGAACTATTACCTTAAGACCAAACAAGAGTGATGAAACAAGCATTGACATGGTCAGAGTCTCTTACCTAAAGTAAGTATCTTTTATCTTGTATAGAACACGGGTAGTAGTGAACTTCTTCAAGAGTAACGTGAATGTTCCTTCAACATGTTCGGTAGTGGTATAAAATACCAACACAACGGAAAAAAAGACACAGGTGCAGTACAGTGCAATTCTTTGTTGACCATGTTTTGCCCACACAGTGGGCTTTATCATGTCAAAAAGAGAACTGTTTGTGACTTGGTAAAGCCCACTGTGTGGGTGAAATGTTGTCAATAAAGGATTACATTATACTGCATTTGTGTCTATTTTTCCATGTTCAGTAATGCTCAGGGTGAAGTTTCATAAACACTGATTACTGAAAAGTCAGAAACTGCTTGGTCTGAAAAATAAACATGGGTAAAATATATGAGTGGAGTCAAGTATTTTTGAAGACTTGATGTGCTGTTGGAGTGTGAGTAAGGTAACATTTATGAAGGGATTCAGGGAAACTGGTTAGCTGGGCTTGAGTCCTGGAGGTGGGGCATACAGTGCCTTCACTCTGAAGGAGGGTGGGGATGTTGCAGTTGGAAGAGTCATCTGAACTGATATCAGCTTGCATCAGGCAAGACAGTGATTGAATGAGTAACAATAAAAATATTTCCTCATTTACAGGTCACCCTACCTTGATGGGAGATGGCTGGTGTGTTAAACGAATATACATGTACAGTGGACCCCCAGTTCGCGATGCTATCGGTATCCGATAAATCTGGTAGCCGATGCATTATATTGTCAAAAATTTGCCTCGGTTCCCATTACAAAACCCGGTATGCAATGCGATTCGTACGAGACGTGTCCATGTGTGGCCTGAACTGCCCCGTGTGTGCCAGTGTTTACAAGCCAGCCAGTGTGCGCGCATCTAAGGATACATTCGGTACATTCCATATTATCCATATTATCACTGTTTTTGGTGCTTGTTTCTGCAAAATAAGTCACCATGGGCCCCAAGAAAGCTTCTAGTGCCAACCCTGTGGTAAAAAGGGTGAGAATTAGTATGGAAATTAAGAAAGATTTTGAAGGGTTTGGGGCTAACCCTGAGAAGCCTATGCCGGTTGTGGACTCCATTGTGCCTACTTCAAAGATTAAGGAAATGTGTGCACAGTGGGTTGAACTGCAAACCTTTATGGATGAAAATCACCCTAACACAGCTATTGCAAGCCGTGCTGATGACTATTACAATGACGATGTTGTGGCCCATTTTAGACAAATCTTAAAGGAACGGGAGGTACAGAGCTCTATGGACAGATATGTTGTGCGACAGAAGTCCAGTGATTCTCAAGCTGGTCCTAGTGACATTAAAAGAAGAAGGGAAGTAACCCCGGAAAAGGACTTGCTACCTCAAGTCCTAATGGAAGGGGATTCCCCTTCTAAACAATAGGTTCAACACACTCCCCTCCTCCCATCCCATCAATCATCACCAGATCTTCGTTAAAGGTAAGTGTCAATTATTCTATTGTTATTATTCTATTGTTATTGTAATTATTCTATTGCATTAAACTTAATATTTCATGTGGTAAAAGTTTTTTTTTTCATACTTTTGGGTGTCTTGCACGGATGAATTTGATTTCCATTATTTCTTATGGGGAAAATTGATTCGCTTTCCGATAATTTTGGTTTACGATGAGCTCTCAGGAATGGATTAATATCGCGAACTGGGGGTCCACTATATGTGGAAAGTGTTTCTTTTTCGGGTCACCTTGCCTCGGTGGGAGATGGCCAGTGTGTTAAAATAAATATACTATTCCTAAGTTGCAACATTTTGGATCACAGTTTTTGTTAATTTTACACTCCCCTACTAACTTCTCAGGCAATATTTCATAGTAGTCTTCAAAGAAGATCCATTTGAACTGTGGGATGCCAGGAAGCTAGTACCGCTGAGGACGATGCCACGTCGGTTTCCTCGGGTGTCAGCTCTGGAGTGGTCCCCAACCAGTCATGTCAAGACACGGCGGGACTCTGAGAGTCACAGAGCAACAGAGACTGAGCCTGGGAAAAATGAGTCACTTGTTCCCAAAGAAGCACCACATACCGAAGCATCAATGACAGAGTCCATGTTATCCCTGGCTGATGTAGGTAAGATGCTTTGTGCTAGTGTCACTTGTCTCTTTACATTTTAAATGTCAAGAAATTCAGAAATGTTTCAGAATGGAAGCTTATAACCCACAAGGAAGAAAATTTATGTATTTTAACTCCTATTGAGGTCCTCTTCGGCAGATATATATTGGCTGAAGAGAAACCCAGTTGGGGGTCAAAGTACTGTGTGCAACTAAGTTTTCTTCTACTTTTTGTCTCCTATATGGATCATATTCTTCCACTGACAAGTATATACGCATTACATTTTGATGTGCCAACATTTTTTCAATATATGTATTTATGTTGTTAGGTGGAATTATTTGCAGTTTAGTACAGTATAAATCAGTCTAGTGATACTCTTGTAAACTAGAGTATGCTGGAAAATACCTACCATATTTTCTGGCATATAAAATGCATGAGCATTACACAAATAACCCGCACATAAAAGAGAGAATCTTACGACGACATTTCGGTCCGACTTGGACCGTTCCAGTCACGGTATTGTGCCTTTTTTGCTAGTTATGCATGAGCATATAGGACATAAGACAATGTTTCCAAGCATTTGTAATGTATCGTTAGTTAACAACTGTAAAATGTAACCCTTAATCCTGATCTTGAGCATATAAGGCACAGTCTGATTTTCCAAGACTTTTTGTGGGAAAAGAAAGCATGCCTTATTTGCCAGAAAATACAGTAAATGAGACTGGAACCACAGGAGGTCCACCATCTTGTAAATGCACTAAGTTACACACGTCCACACTTACAAGTGTAGCACTGAAGACTCGGTTAACACTTTCCAACTGTCCAGCCATAGTATAAACATGTGAGAAATATCCATCCTTTGTTTTCTTTTTTTTATATACAAATAACTTGGTTATTTTCATATAGTCGGACTTGAGTCCTGGAAATGGGAAGTACAGCGCCTGCACTTTAAAGGAGGGGTTCGGGATATTGGCAGTTTGGAGGGATATGTTGTGTATCTTTATACATTTATGCTTCTAAACTGTTGTATTCTGAGCATCTCTGCAAAAACAGTGATAATGTGTGAGTGAGGTGAAAGTGTTGAATGATGATGAAAGTATTTTCTTTTTGGGGATTTTCTTTCTTTTTTGGTTCACCCTGCCTCGGTGGGAGACGGCCGACTCGTTGGAAAAAAAAAAAAAACTTGGTTGCAAGTTGAAAGACCAGGAAAACATTTTGTTTTATTAGTTGAAAGATCAGCATTATAAGTATGGACGAAATAAATGTGTTTAAATAAGGTGGTCAGTTTAGTTATAATAATTTTGAGTTAAGATTTGACCTCATAAAGGAATTTAGTTTTAAATTGTAGTGAAATATTTGAGATGTGACATGCATTTGTGATTTAATTATGCCATCTTTCGTGTTACCAAGTCATCATGGCCCATAAAGTGCACAGTAAACAGGCAGCGTCTCTGAATATCAAACAGGAAATTATGAAAAAGATTATGCAGGAGCTAGAATTAGTGCATTGGTGTGTGAGTATGACTTTCCACGATCAGCCATCTCTACTATTATTAAGCGAAAAGATATAAAGGGTATTAAAGTGGGTGACAAATCTTAGCTAGCAAAAAAAAATCAGAGAAATTATCGGAGAGATGGAAAGACTTGTTACTGTGGATAAGAGAGAAGCATATGAAGGGAGATATAATGCCTGTAAGTTACACCTGTGAGCCAGCACTCTATGAACCTTGTAGGATTAGCACTTAGTTCGGATCATATTAATAATAATAATGTGAGCATACAAGTTCAGGGTACAGTAAAAGTTGTCCTTCCGGGGTCTTGGAATGAATTACCATAGAACCATGTATTTTGGGGTTTGAGTTACATACGTCTTATGGAATGGACTAATATATTAACTCGAGGGACCATTGCACTTGGGAGTCGGAAGATGGGTCAGTGAAAGATGAAGTGAACCAAAGAATTGACAAGGAGAAAGAATGTGGGTAATGCAGTGAAACATCTGTGGAACAAAGAGCCTTATCCATGGAGGCAAAAAAGGGGAATGTACCAGAGTATAGTGGCACCAACACTTGTATAGGTGTGAAGCATGGGTTTTAAATATTACATCCAGGAGGTTGAAAGCAGTGAGGTGTTGTATTTGAGGGCAGTGCATTGTGTGAGCATTATGCAGAGAATTCATAACTAGGAGATTAGAAGACAGTGTGGGGTTACCAAAAGTATTATTCAGGAGAATGGAGTAAAACAGGATTACTAGAAAAGCATATAAATCTGGGGCAGAGAGGAGAAGGGGTAAGAATCATATCAGGAAGGGTTGGGGGGAAGGGGTAAGGGAGATTTTGAGTGCCAAGGGGCTTGGACATCCAACAAGCTTGTGTGAGTGTATGAGATAGGAGTGATTATCAAATTGTATACAATACCGACAGGTTGGTAGATAAGACACACAGGCAACATTTAGGCAACTTTATTCCGAAACGTTTCGCCTACACAGTAGGCTTCTTCAGTCGAGTACAGAAAGTAGGAGGGAGCAGTAAAGATTGATTACATCGTCTTCACATCTTTACTGCTCCCGCCTACTTTCTGTACTCGACTGAAGAAGCCTACTGTGTAGGCGAAACGTTTCGGAATAAAGTTGCCTAAATGTTGCCTATGTGAGATAGGAGTGAGTGGAGGCAAATGGTATCTTTTATTTGATGTGCTGTTGGGGTATGAGCAAAGTAACATTTATGAAGGGATTCAGAGAACCCATTAGCAGGACTTGAGTCCAGGAAGGGAAAGGTACAGTGCCTGAACTCTGAAGGAGAGGTGGGTTTGTGGCAGTCGGGTCATCTGAGCTGTGATGTCAGCATGAATGATTGTGAAAGTCGTTTTGTTTTTTCTTTTTCAGTTTTTCAGGCCACCTTACCTCAGTGGGGGATGGCTGGTAAGTCAAAAACAAAATAATTTTAAGTTGCAGTACTAGGAGCACAAGTTTATTTGTGAATTTGAGGATCTACTACACAACATTTCATCCATAGCTAGCCTATCCTTATGGCTAGCTCTCCCCACAAATAATCATACAGTGTCAATATTTTATTTATTTCCATCAGGAGGAGACAAATCAAGCATTGCTAAAGAATCCTTTGTTTTTACCGACACGGAAGGTCAACTCTACCACTTCTCAGTCGAGGGCAATGTGATCAAGGATGGGACAAAAGTTCCACCAGATGTAAGTACACTACAGTAGGGATCCAACTTATGGCATACAGTGGACCCCTGGTTAACGATATTTTTTCACTCCAGAAGTATGTTCAGGTGCCAGTACTGACCGAATTTGTTCCCATAAGGAATATTGTGAAGTAGATTAGTCCATTTCAGACCCCCAAACATACACGTACAAACGCACTTACATAAATACACTTACATAATTGGTCGCATTCGGAGGTGATCGTTATGCGGGGGTCCACTGTAATTATTTTTTTTTTAACACACCTGCCATCCCCCACCTTGGCAGGTATCTTTGATGGGTTCTGAGAGTTTTTCTTCTCCCAGGACCTGGCCATGGGCCAGGCTTGTCTGGTTCTCCCTGGTCAACCAGGCTGTTGCTGCTGTTGGTGGTCCTGGGCCAGGCATGTCTGGTGCTTGCCTGGTCAACCAGGCTATTGCTTAGGATGACCTAAATAGAAAAACTTAAGTTTTTCTTTTTACATTTATTAATTTATACGGAGAACGGGTTACTAGCCCCTTGCTTCTGGCATTTTAGTTGCCTACGGAGGAAGAATATGACATTGATATTTTCATAAAAAAAAACTTACTTGGACAGTCAGAACTCGGAACTTGTTATTCCATAGACACTTGTGTTATAATAGGCGATGCATTCCTGAACCATAATATTTCATGTTAAGTTTAATTTTTACACTTTAATAATTTTTACATGATACTGTACATTTAATACAATGCATTTTTAATTGCAAATAGTGCCGAACAACATTTATTTAATGTGTACATGTTAACTAAATTATAGGTAGTAGGTTGGTAGACAGCAACCGCCCAGGGAGGTACTACCGTCCTGCCAAGTGAGTGTAAAACGAAAGCCTGTAATTGTTTTACACGATGGTAGGATTGCTGGTGTCTTTTTTTCTGTCTCATAAACATGCAAGGTTTCAGGTACGTCTTGCTACTTCTACTTACACTTAGGTCACACTACACATACATGTACAAGCATATATATACACACCCCTCTGGGTTTTCTGCCATTTTCTTTCTAGTTCTTGTTCTTGTTTATTTCCTCTTATCTCCATGAGGAAGTGGAACAGAATTCTTCCTCCGTAAGCCATGAGTGTTGTAAGAGGCGACTAAAATGACAAGAGCAAGGGGCTAGTAACCCCTTCTCCTGTATAAATTACTAAATTTGAAAAGAGAAACTTTCGTTTTTCTTTTTGGGCCACCCTGCCTTGGTGGGATACGGCCGGTTTGTTGAAAGTAGAAAGAAAGAAGTTCTTGTTCTTGTTTATTTCCTCTTACCTCCATGGGGAAGTGGAACAGAATTCTTCCTCCGTAAGCCATGCATGTTGTAAGAGGCGACTAAAATACCAGGAGCAAGGGGCTAGTAACCCCTTCTTCTGTATATATTACTAAATGTAAAAGGAGAAACTTTCATTTTTCCTTTTGGGCCACTCCACCTCGGTGGGATACGGCCAGTGTGCTGAAAGATGTTAACTAAATTATAGGTAGTAGGTTGGTAGACAGCAACCACCCAGGGAGGTACTACCGTCCTGCCAAGTGAGTGTTAAACGAAAGCCTGTAATTGTTTTACATGATGGTAGGATTGCTGGTGTCTTTTGTCTGTCTCATAAATATGCAAGATTACAGGTATGTCTTGCTACTTCTACTTACACTTAGGTCACACTACACATACATGTACAAGCATGTATATACACACCCCACTGGGTTTTCTTCTATTTTCTTACTAGCTCTTTTTTTTTTTTTTTTTTTTTCAACAAGTCGGCCGTCTCCCACCGAGGCAGGGTGACCCAAAAAAGAAAGAAAATCCCCAAAAAGAAAATACTTTCATCATCATTCAACACTTTCACCACACTCGCACACTGTCACTGTTTTTGCAGAGGTGCTCAGAATACAACAGTTTAGAAGCATACACATATAAAGATACACAACATATCCCTCCAAACTGCCAATATCCCAAACCCCTCCTTTAAAGTGCAGGCATTGTACTTCCCATTTCCAGGACTCAAATCCGACTATATGAAAATAACCGGTTTCCCTGAATTTTTTTTTTTTTTTTTTCAACAAGTCGGCCGTCCCCCACCGAGGCAGGGTGACCCCAAAAAAAGAAAGAAAATCCCCAAAAAGAAAATACTTTCATCATCATTCAACACTTTCACCACACTCGCACATTATCACTGTTTTTGCAGAGGTACTCGGAATACAACAGTTTAGAAGCATACACATATGAAGATACACAACATATCCCTCCAAACTGCCTGAATCCCTTCACTAAATATTACCCTGCTCACACTCCAACAGATCGTCAGGTCCCAAGTACCATTCGTCTCCATTCACTCCTATCTAACACGCTCACGCATGCTTGCTGGAAGTCCAAGCCCCTTGCTCACAAAACCTCCTTTACCCCCTCTCTCCAACCCTTTCGAGGACGACCCCTACCCCGCCTTCCTTCCCCTATAGATTTATATGCTTTCTATGTCATTCTTCTTTGATCCATTCTCTCTAAATGACCAAACCACCTCAACAACCCCTCTTCTGCCCTCTGACTAATACTTTTATTAACTCCACACCTTTTCCTAATTTCCACACTCCAAATTTTCTGCATAATATTTACACCACACATTGCCCTTAAACAGGACATCTCCACTGCCTCCAACTGTCTCCTCGCTGCTGCATTTACCACCCAAGCTTCACACCCATATAAGAATGTTGGTACTACTATACTTTCATACATTTCCTTCTTTGCCTCCATAGATAACGTTTTTTGACTCCACATATACCTCAACGCACCACTCACCTTTTTTCCCTCATCAATTCTATGATTAACCTCATCCTTCATAAATCCATCCGCCGACACGTTAACTCCCAAGTATCTGAAAACATTCACTTCTTCCATACTCTTCCTCCCCAATTTGATATCCAATTTTTCTTTATCTAAATCATTTGACACCCTCATCACCTTACTCTTTTCTATGTTCACTTTCAACTTTCTACCTTTACACACATTCCCAAACTCATCCAGTAACCTTTGCAATTTTTCTTTAGAATCTCCTATAAGCACAGTATCATCAGCAAAAAGTAACTGTGTCAATTCCCATTTTGAATTTGATTCCCCAAAATTTAATCCCACCCCTCTCCCGAACACCCTAGCATTTACTTCTTTTACAACCCCATCTATAAATATATTAAACAACCATGGTGACATTGCACATCCCTGTCTAAGACCTACTTTTACCGGGAAGTATTCTCCCTCTCTTCTACACACCCTAACCTGAGCCTCACTTTATTTATTTTATTATCACACCGGCCGATTCCCACCAAGGCAGGGTGGCCCGAAAAAGAAAAACTTTCACCATCATTCACTCCATCACTGTCTTGCCAGAAGGGTGCTTTACACTACAGTTTTTAAACTGCAACATTAACACCCCTCCTTCAGAGTGCAGGCACTGTACTTCCCATCTCCAGGACTCAAGTCCGGCCTGCCGGTTTCCCTGAATCCCTTCATAAATGTTACTTTGCTCACACTCCAACAGCACGTCAAGTATTAAAAACCATTTGTCTCCATTCACTCCTATCAAACACGCTCACGCATGCCTGCTGGAAGTCCAAGCCCCTCGCACACAAAACCTCCTTTACCCCCTCCCTCCAACCCTTCCTAGGCCGACCCCTACCCCGCCTTCCTTCCACTACAGACTGATACACTCTTGAAGTCATTCTGTTTCGCTCCATTCTCTCTACATGTCCGAACCACCTCAACAACCCTTCCTCAGCCCTCTGGACAACAGTTTTGGTAATCCCGCACCTCCTCCTAACTTCCAAACTACGAATTCTCTGCATTATATTCACACCACACATTGCCCTCAGACATGACATCTCCACTGCCTCCAGCCTTCTCCTCGCTGCAACATTCATCACCCACGCTTCACACCCATATAAGAGCGTTGGTAAAACTATACTCTCATACATTCCCCTCTTTGCCTCCAAGGACAAAGTTCTTTGTCTCCACAGACTCCTAAGTGCACCACTCACTCTTTTTCCCTCATCAATTCTATGATTCACCTCATCTTTCATAGACCCATCTGCTGACACGTCCACTCCCAAATATCTGAATACGTTCACCTCCTCCATACTCTCTCCCTCCAATCTGATATTCAATCTTTCATCACCTAATCTTTTTGTTATCCTCATAACCTTACTCTTTCCTGTATTCACCTTTAATTTTCTTCTTTTGCACACCCTACCAAATTCATCCACCAATCTCTGCAACTTCTCTTCAGAATCTCCCAAGAGCACAGTGTCATCAGCAAAGAGCAGCTGTGACAACTCCCACTTTGTGTGTGATTCTTTATCTTTTAACTCCACGCCTCTTGCCAAGACCCTCGCATTTACTTCTCTTACAACCCCATCTATAAATATATTAAACAACCACGGTGACATCACACATCCTTGTCTAAGGCCTACTTTTACTGGGAAAAAATTTCCCTCTTTCCTACATACTCTAACTTGAGCCTCACTATCCTCGTAAAAACTCTTCACTGCTTTCAGTAACCTACCTCCTACACCATACACTTGCAACATCTGCCACATTGCCCCCCTATCCACCCTGTCATACGCCTTTTCCAAATCCATAAATGCCACAAAGACCTCTTTAGCCTTATCTAAATACTGTTCACTTATATGTTTCACTGTAAACACCTGGTCCACACACCCCCTACCTTTCCTAAAGCCTCCTTGTTCATCTGCTATCCTATTCTCCGTCTTACTCTTAATTCTTTCAATTATAACTCTACCATACACTTTACCAGGTACACTCAACAGACTTATCCCCCTATAATTTTTGCACTCTCTTTTATCCCCTTTGCCTTTATACAAAGGAACTATGCATGCTCTCTGCCAATCCCTAGGTACCTTACCTTCTTCCATACATTTATTAAATAATTGCACCAACCACTCCAAAACTATATCCCCACCTGCTTTTAACATTTCTATCTTTATCCCATCAATCCCGGCTGCCTTACCCCCTTTCATTTTACCTACTGCCTCACGAACTTCCCCCACACTCACAACTGGCTCTTCCTCACTCCTACAAGATGTTATTCCTCCTTGCCCTATACACGAAATCACAGCTTCCCTTTTACCGGGAAGTATTCTCCCTCTCTTCTACACACCCTAACCTGAGCCTCACTATCCTCATAAAAGCTCTTTACAGCATTTAGTAACTTACCACCTATTCCATATACTTGCAACATCTGCCACATTGCTCCTCTATCCACTCTATCATATGCCTTTTCTAAATCCATAAATGCAATAAAAACTTCCCTACCTTTATCTAAATACTGCTCACATATATTCTCAGTAGTAGTAACCAGTTACCAGTAACCACTGTACCAGTTGACTCACGACCAACCGTCTCTGCCTGAGTCACTGTCTGAACTCATATTGTGCTGTCCTAGCACTATTCAAAGACCCCCTCACATATGGGTACTGTGGGCGGCCAGTCAGTCAGTGTTACGAGAGGAGCAAGGAGACTAGGTCACGGCTGTAAGGGCTCTCTCCACATTATCTGTAATTATACGTACTACCAGCCTACGTGAGTATTATTTTACCCAATCCACGTGTTCGAACTCCCACATGATAATATGCTTCAATGTAAACACTTGATCTACACATCCCCTACCCACTCTGAAACCTCCTTGCTCATCCGCAATCCTACATTCTGTCTTACCTCTAATTCTTTCAATTATAACCCTACCGTACACTTTTCCTGGTATACTAGTTCTTGTTCTTGTTTATTTCCTCTTACCTCCATGGGGAAGTGGAACAGAATTCTTCCTCCGTAAGCCATGTGTGTTGTAAGAGGCGACTAAAATGCCGGGAACAAGGGGCTAGTAACCCCTTCTCCCGTATAAATTACTAAATTTAAGAGAAACTTTGGTTTTTCTTTTTGGGCCACCCTGCCTTGGTGGGATACGGCCAGTGTGTTGAAAGAAAGAATGAATATTAACTAAATATAATAGAAGTAGAATACAGTATATAGTACAGTATTTACATTGAATAATGATACTGTCTTGCATATTGGAAGTTACTGCTCCTTGCTGGGAGCAAAGGGCTAGTAACTCCTTCCATACAAATTACTAAATGTAAATTGAAAATCTTTTGCCGCTCTGTTTCCGTCACCCTGCCTTGGTGGGCGAGTGAGGTGAGTCAGGACCTTATTGTATGTCTTACCTGCAGTGGATTCTTGGTACATTTCGCTTTTTTAAATAATTGTAAAGCAGTTTATGGGAAACCCTTCATAAATTGGATCACACCAAGAGCCTTTTCACTGCATCATAGAAGCTCCTCTTTTAAGTACAGCACAGTATATCCTTTTCATGTCTAGGCAGTCTGCAGTATTAAAGAGCTTATTTAAATATTTCTAAAGACATTTCTGTATTAATTTATACACTTCCAACTTTGTGATTATTATATATTTGTATTACCCTTGTTGATATATACACACGTATCTTCTTGAGCTGTACATTTTAACTCTGTGTATCCTTGTCGTCATGCAGCTGTGGGTGCGCATTTATTTAAATAATTAAAGTTTTTATTCTAGCTAAGAAATTTTCAGAACTTCAAAGATTTTATTTCTTGTACACCCACAGTCTCAGATGAGTGCTATCACCTCCATCGCTTGGAAGAGCCACGAGATAGTGCTGAGTGATGCTGATGGTAACCTGATAGTGTGGGACCTGAAAACTCGCATCTCCAGACATATAGCCACTCATCGGGGTTGGATTCGCAAAGTGCGCTTTGCCCCAGGACGAGATAACATGAAACTTGTTGTGCTTTTTGCTGATGGAATTGATATCTGGGATGTGAGAGATGTAAGTGTGATGAATGTCGTGATTTTTTCCCCCTCTCATAATAGCAAGAAATTAATATTCCTGATAAACTTATGAATTTATTTAGAGATTAATATTCCTGATAGACATCATAATTTATGTAATGGAATGCTTGGGTCATGTGAGTTGTGATGTTGGTACATCTTTGGCAAGGAAGCTGATCCACCATATTAGTGAGGTATGTCTGTAGTGACTTTGTTTCTTTTCACCTGACTCATTTGCTCTATGTACACAGTAGATTATTTATTTGCTTAGATTTCTCAATCTTATTTTGTTAGGTGGTGCTAGTGAGCCAGGTAAAGTCACCACGGGATATTGTGAAAGTGGTGGATGTGGACTGGGGAGCATCAGACCGTCCTGTTCTGGCTACCATTGACGGATGCCTTCGGGTGATGGACATGGCGCTTAAGTCTTCCAGTACTCCAATATACCAGTATTGTACCAAAGGTTTGTTGTACAAAGTCCTTTACCATTAATTTTACTGAGCTTGTTTTAGCTACTTGTGCATTAAACCATGTAAGGCCTGTAAAAATAAATTATATAAAAAAGCAAGTAAATAACTTATTAATTATTCTCTATTTATTATATTTTTGCAGAGCCAATAGTATCTCCTTACCTGTTAGCTGGTGAGGCTTCACTCAACCTGCGAACTTTGATGACCCAGCAGCCATGGCGACCACATTACTCTCTCTCATTCACAGGAGAAGATGGCTTCACACCAGAACAACTGCACAGTAAGTTGGCAGTGTTTGTTTATACCTATGTTGCTTGTACCCTACATCCTGCCTCCCCAACACTGGCTTACCTTAAGACTTGATCATTTGTTGGTGGTGCTCCTCCACCAAGAGAGTGAGTGTAAGAAATATTTGGCAAAGAACTATACTCCCACTTGCTTTGAGTATCTCAGTTTTTTTTTTAATACACCGGCTGTTTCCCACTGAGGCCGGGTGATCCGAAAAAGAAGAAACGCTTTCATCATCATCATCATTCACTCCATCACTGTCTTGCCAGAGGCATGCCTATGCTACAGTTAAAAAACTGAAACATATTAACACCCGAGCTTCAGAGTGCAGGCACTGTACTTCCCACCTCCAGGACTCAAGTCTGACTAACTGGTTTCTCAGAATCCCTTCATAAATGTTACTTTGCTCACACTCCAACAGCACATAAAAAATTATAAGGCAAAAAACTATATCCCCACCTGCTCTGATTATCTCAGTCTCTATATGGTATTTTTTTTTTTTTCAACAAGTTGGCCGTCTCCCAACGAGGCAGGGTGACCCAAAAAAGAAAGAAAATCCCCAAAAAGAAAATGCTTTCATCATCATTCAACACTTTCACCACACTCACACATAATCACTGTTTTTGCAGAGGTGCTCAGAATACAACAGTTTAGAAGCATATACGTATAAAGATACACAACATATCCCTCCAAACTGCCAATATCCCAAACCCCTCCTTTAAAGTGCAGGCATTGTACTTCCCATTTCCAGGACTCAAGTCCGACTATATGAAAATAACCGGTTTCCCTGAATCCCTTCACTAAATATTACCCTGCTCACACTCCAACTGATCGTCAGGTCTATTATTACATAGTATTATTACATAGTATTATTACATAGTAATAAAACTGTAGTACTCCATGGGGAAGTAAAGAAAAATTCCTCCTCTGTAAGCCATGCATGTCATAAGGGGCAACTAAAATGCTGAGAGCAAGGAAAAACCTTCACATTTTCTTCTTTTTGGGTCACCCTGCCTTGGTGGGAGATGGCCGTTGTATTAAAAACTAGTAATAATAATCTTGCTATCATCATCCACAGATTAATAAACAGTAAACAGTTATACCACACAGGTTCATTACACTTAGGTTTAAGGAATCTGTAATATATATAGGCAGGCCCCATTTATGCAGCAGGTTATGTTCTGGACTGCTGCTGTAAAGTGAAAATCACAGTAAAGTGAGATGTAGCCTTTTTCACTTTCAAATGCATATAAACACCTAATAACATTTTTACAATATCATATATTTAGTGAGCATTAGAGCCAGGCCTAAAATTGCATGTACAGTACACATATTACTTACCTTAAAATATTTTTGTCCAAATCTTATAGTGAGTGGTGAATATATTTATTGTAGGAAGTCTGAATAAATGAAGAACGAGCGTAATTAAAAACCTCTGCATTAGTGAAATGCAGTAAAACAAAATGCTGTAAAGTGAGGCCCTCCTGTACAGGTTATGTTGAAATAATGCAGGACACCACCTTTATAGATGTGAGCTCTTTTTCTGTAGATGCATTTAAGAACATAAGAAAGGAGGAGCACTGCAGGAGGCCTGTTGGCCCATACTAGGCAGGTCCTTTACAATTCATCCCACTAACAAAACATTTGCCCAACCCAATTTTCAGTGCTACCCAAGAAATAAGCTCTGATGTGCAAGTCCCACTCAAATCCATCCCCTCCCACTCATGTACTTATCCAACCTAAATTTGAAACTATCCAAAGTCCTAGCCTCAATAACCCAACTAGGTAGACTGTTCCACTCATCAACTACCCTATTTCCCTATTTATGCATAAAATTTTGCATTTGCAGGTATAGAGGTTTGGCTGTCACGAATTCCTGCGGAACTTCGTGAATTTCTGGAGACATGCGGGTCCACAGCTCACCGAGCTCTGGTGACTGCACAGCTGTTTGGTGACCAAGGAGAAATAGATTTCTGGACAGTTGCCTGCCATTATCTCACCCAACCGCCACTAACTCACTCCAAGGTAGTACGTACACCTGACTATTGCAGTACTAATGATCTATATCCCTAGTACTGGCTCATTTAATTTAAACACTTCTGAGAGTACGGTACTATCTTAAGTTTTTCTTTACATCATCCAGTAAAAATATAAATTTATGTATGTATTGACTTGAGTTCTGAGGTGCACTCCGGAGGATGGGTCAGGATGTTGCTCTTTAAACGTTTACCTTATTTATACCTTACCTAAGTGAGCCTAACCTTACTTTGTATTACAATGTATTTATTAATGATAAATTACAGACTGGTGAAAGTGTTTCTTTTTCGGGTCACGTCACCTCAGTGGGAGAGCCAGCGTGTTGAAAAAAAATAGTTCAATTCAGAAAGTCTTCAACCTGCAAACGCCCCAAATTACACACATTTTCAAGTGAGAGACAAACTTATGTGAAATATCACCAACCTCCTTATTACTATTTACTATACAAAGAACATAAGAATGTAGGAACACTGCAGAAGGCCTACTGGCCCATACGAGGCAGGTCCTTATCAAAACGACCTCTACCTAAAGCTACCCAAGAAATAACTCCCGTACCCCATGACACCAGTCAAACCCAGAGCTCATTTGTATGTCAAAAAACGAGGAATGCAGCTACCTCATTTGTAAATTGGAACCTGTATGTTACTTTCACTTTGTGAGGATTGAGTTTAAAGACTGAACTATTTTATTGTTGAATTTTTTTCTCTTCTTATAGGATGAGAGCAGCAGTAGCAACAGCAGTGTTGGTAGTGCAGAATTAATCACCCTGGGTGACTCTGCTTCAGAGAAGAGTGGTGGGAGTGAAGATCTCTGTCCTCCAACAACCCTCCCACCTTCCCACCCACTTGAAACCACTTATCATCATCTGTGTGATGCTGCTACTTATAAAGTATGTACTATTAGAATTTTATTATTTGTATATTTTCTTTGTATAAGATCTTGTTATGATCATCATCATTATTCCTAAGGCTTCAGCGGGATAAGCATGAATTCAGGAAATGTAGGCAGGTCTTTATGCCGGGGGTATTAGTTCCCCATGTTTGCGTGGTGCAATAGTCTTTCCTGCCTCATATCACATTACAAAAATACTTGCATACACATTTGCATACAGAATTTAAGTACTAGTAACTTTAGATTGCTTAATAACAAATGTAGCATCCATTATTTCAAGTTCTTTCTTGGTTAGACATTGTCACTGCCTTATTTATATTCCCTTTTATAGTTCACATAACTCTTGTACCTTGCTCGTTTTACAATTTACATTTTTAGTTATTTCTTTTTATCAGCATCATGAACTAGAGCGTTTAGCCATACACGAGAGCAAGAACTTAGAAGGTGCACAGCGAGCAACACTTGGTCGTTGTCTGGCAGTGATCGGTGAAAGAGATCGTGCTGTCAGACTTCTGCTGGATGCTGATGCCTCGAACCAACACTTCTACACAGACTGCTTACGAGCATGTCTGCTCGCTGCCACCCATCACTCTACCCAAGCTCAGTCTACAATTAAACTTGTAGCTACCAACTTGATTGCTGCTGGCAATATATGGGAAGGTGAGTAGGTCTCAGAAGGAAGTAGAATGTAGAATACAATGGTCCCTTGAGTTACAATAATTTTCAGTTGCTAATAATGATTAAAGATGCATATGAGAAAGTTTTTTTTTACATAAGGGATATTAAAGGCTAAATAGTTAGGTTAGGCAGGGTATAGCAACAAAATACTAGATGTGGGCAGTTGTAATAATGCAAAAATTTGGTTGAACTGAAGTTTCACAGATTCCTGTTCCTTTCTGAGAGATGACGTAATTGAGGACAAAGTCTGTGTTTTACAACTGTCTGCATCTATCAATTTCAGGTACATAAGATTCATTTTCCCATGAAATGTGGCCTATATTATTTTGTCAGTCTATATACAGTAATAATTCTGCCAAGGCCCAAAACTGTATACTGCTGTATTGTTAGAGAGTATTGCAGTTGTATTTTTTGTCAATTCACCAGCCATCTTCCACCAAGACAGGGTGAACTAAAAAGAAAAATGAAAGTTTTTCTTTTTACATATAGGCCCTTAACCTACATTCTCTTGTAAGACTTAGATTGAGGAGAGATGTGATTAAAGATTCTAAGTGGAAGATGAGCATAAATAAAGGAGATACAGATAAGGTTCTGAGGATATCCCTCGAAATAATGTATTCAAATTGGATAAGTTTAGATTTAGAAAGTGTGTAGGAAAGTACTGGTTTGGAAATAGAGTAGTCAATGAGCAGAACAGTCTGCCTAGTAGGGTCATTGAAGGTAAAACCTTTAGCTTTAAATAAAAGGTTAAATAAATATATTAGTGCAAGGAGTTAGATTTGAATAGGACTTGCAGAACTTGGGCAACATTGAAAATATGTTGGGAAAACATTTTTGTTAGTAGGTTTGGGTTTGAGAAGGACCTGCCTATTATGGGCCAGTAGGCCTGCTGTAGTGTTCCTCCTTTTTTATGTTCTAAGAGTCAATGATTTCTGCAGAACAGACACACTATATTTTTTGCAGGTGTTGAGTTGTTGTGCTTGATCGGTAAGGCTGGTGATGCTTGCCGTTACCTGCAGTCCTATGGCAACTGGGAGCATTCAGTGTGGCTGGCCAAGTGTGCTCTTCCTATCCATGAATCTGTTGATATCCTTAAACGATGGGCTCAGCACCTCATTACTTCTGGCAATAAAGTACAGTATTTATGTTATTAGTTCAGGGTATTATCCTGACCATGGTCTGGTCTTAGATTGGGCCATAATGAAGATCAAATCAAACTTTCTTTACATGTACAGAAAGAATAAAAAGGCACAATACTGTGACTGGAACAGTACACATATAACCTGCATATAGAAGACTGACACTTATAATAATGTTTTGGTCTGGCTTGGACCATTAACTACTAGTTTCTTACTAAAGTAAGATGACCCAAAGAAGGAAATGCATTTACCATCACTCATTCAATATCTGTCTTGCTAGAAATGTGCAGACATCACAGTTCAGATGACTGCAACATCCTCTCTCATCCTTCAGAGTGCAGGCACTGGTCATCTCCAGAACTCAGGTCTGGCTAATCAGCTTCCTTAAGTCGTTTCATAAATGTTACAGTGCCCACACTCCAACAGCATGTTAAATCCCAAAAAGCCACTTGTCTCCTCTCATTTCAATCTAGCATGCTTGCACATGAGTAATGTACAGTAACATGAAATGTGTGAATTTGCTTGCAAAAGAAAAATAAAAATGATCTCAATAGAGATGCCACTTACACAAATGAGTTTGAGTGTTGATCATGCAAGGATTAATAATAATAATCTTCATTTCTGCAAGTACATGTACAATGTAGACAGACCTACCTGACACCACTGACATACTACTACATAGTTAGCCCCTTGTTATGCAGAGTATTTCAGACAAATTAGGTCAATTTTGTCCCCAGGATGTGACCCACACCAGTGAACTAACACTCAAGTACCTATTTTACTGCTATGTGAACAGGAACAGTGGTGTCTTAAGGAAATACATCCTAATGTTTCTAGCCATACTGGGGATTGAACCATGGACCTCAGTGTGTGAGCTGAGTGCACTAGCAACCCAACCACAGACACATATCACTTTACTCCTTGTGAATTAGTTAGCATATTTGATGAGTTAATTTTTCCTAACTACAAGCTGTGTTGAATGTAGTGTCATCTCAGTAATTTTATATTGCAGGACCAAGGTGTGTGTGCCTTGTTATCTGTGGGTAGCATAACTGCTGCATTGGAGCAGTTGGTACAGCAGCATTACCACCAGAGAGCAGCATTACTGCTTGCAGCAGCTCAACAGCTTCAAGTGGTGCCCAACACACAGCAGCATCAGCAGCAGCAACTAACAGCCTCTACATCCTTAGGTTCACAATCAGGTTTCTCTCCTGTTCTCTCTGCTGCTGCTTCTCTGGCTTCCTTTGCTGAAAACATTCACAGGTAAAGTTAAACATTAGTATTTTTATAAGTAGCCCACAAATTGGAAATAAATCCTAATGACAATTAATCTTATAACAAGTTCTGAATCATTATCATCATGCATCATTATCACTTGATAATGATGCTTGATAAAACAAATGTCTGTCTCAAGACTGATCTCCAGTTTGTGGGATACTTGTGAATTATTCTAGCCACAATATTGTCTCTTATTCTTCATTATTATTTTATATAGCAGTGGAAAGTTTTTCGTGAGATTAAATTAACTAGCACTTATCAGAAAGATTTTTGATTGAGCAATTATCTGGATACTGAGTAAAAAAAAATCAGATCTGTACCATATTGGCTGAACAGATTGATGTATGTGTAAATATGATCTGGATTTATCTCAGAGATATTGTTCTAGAGTCTAGACTATTGTACTTTTCTGTAATCTTTACTGATAATGTGAAAATAGAAATAAGAGAAAAGCCAAGAGAAATGTAATAATGTTGGTAGAATTACCGACAATATGTAAAGTAAAAGGACACAAGTGCAACTAATGTGACATTTTATTGTGGCAACGTTTCGCTCTCCAGGAGCTTTGTCAAGTCGTATCGGCTTGACAAAGCTCCTGGAGAGTGAAACGTTGCCACAATAAAATGTCACATTAGTTGCACTTGTGTCCTTTTACTTTACAAGAGAAATGTGTAATGAAAAATTTAAATTGTCTGAATATCACTATAGCTGCTACAACTTAGCATGGTATAGGATTTTTTTTTTTTACATCATTTGTTTCCTGTTAAAAGTAAAATATTTTTGGTCAGTTATATATTTGTTGTTTGTCATGAATATTGCATATCGTCATTGTTACCCAGTTTTCTTCTACATGGGGAGGGGAAGCCATCAATTAATATACTGGACAGTTTACCATATAATCACTGTTTCTTGCAGGAAGTACGTCCTTCATCTGTTTAGCCTGGGAAATCGACCAGCTGTGACCTATTTCTGCCGTCTAATGGGAGAGAAAGGAAACAGTCTTTTACAGGAGCTGGACTCGTTACAGTAAATACAATCCTGTATCCCCTTACTGCCTTCCTACACCTGCATCCTACATACAACACTCAGTGTGACAAAAAGATACAATGTGATACATTATGTGGAAAAGTTCATCGTTCTCTCTTCTATGACTTTTATACATGTACTATATTGTGAGTCCAAAAATTATAATGAGATGTCTACCAGTGAGCTTAATTTGTTTTGCTTATTTTCAAACACTGTTCGAATAAATTTTGCACATTTTTACACTGATATTTGGCAAGCAGAGTGTACATTCATGTACACTTTACAGTGGATACAGACACTGTATATCTAGACTTTGCGGTCTCTTAAACATTCCAATGATTTGCTTATTGTTGCATGCATTTAGAATTACAGTATTGAAGATATCTGAGTTGGGAGTAGCTAATACATAGGCCAGTCAATATTCCAGCTTATGTAATAGCAATGCTAATTCCTGTATGTACTGTATATATTATTATTATTATTATTATTATAATAAAAAAGAATGTACTGTATATAAACAAATGTTTATGGAGACTTACGCAGTAATTGAAATAAGAATTTTTTTGGCTTCATATTCAAGTCCTCTTCATTAGTTTAAAATGTAAGAAAGAGCCTTCATGTGAGTTGATATATATAGGAGGCCCTTGTTCATACAGCTCTCAGTGTGATGCCACTCGTCCTTCCCTTACGCAACTGTTGTACGAAAATGGCAATAACAGTGGCTCAGCGGTAAAAACACAGAACATAATGAACAATGGCTCAGTTGAAAGCCAACAAAATGTGGAATACAGAAATAAGGTGCTGTATACACAGGGCCCTCCTGTACAGCACTCATTTTAGTTACTGTTTTGTTTTCTCCATGTGGGTTCATTAGTATCATTAATTAATGTTTATTATACTTTTGTGATTGATTATTGCATAATTTAAATAAAGAATTAGCTGTTGACTCGACTGCTATTGTCATTTGTTTATCAGTTTCCAGGTCAACTTATGGAGAAGACTTGGGCCAGGACCTGTCCTGGTAAACTTATGTGCACATGTTTTATCAATATATTAAAATTTCATAAATTACTTGTTGTTGTTCTGTGTACTTCAGGTGGGACTCTACAACTGAATTATGAGGCTACAGTTCTTTATTGGTACATCCTTCATATTGAAATGCCCCAACACAGTTTGTTCATAGCCTGGATGAGACTTACATTCATTTCTATTATATTTATTCTTCCTTGGATGAGAGTACTGTGGTGGTGTACACCTTGGATGATAGCACTGTGGTGATGTACACCTTGGATGATAGCACTGTGGTGATGTACACCTTGGATAATAGCACTGTGGTGGTGTACACCTTGGATGATAGCACTGTAGTGATGTACACCTTGGATAATAGCACTGTGGTGATGTACACCTTGGATAATAGCACTGTGGTGATGTACACCTTGGATAATAGCACTGTGGTGATGTACACCTTGGATAATAGCACTGTGGTGATGTACACCTTGGATAATAGCACTGTGGTGATGTACACCTTGGATAATAGCACTGTAGTGATGTACACCTTGGATAATAGCACTGTAGTGATGTACACCTTGGATAATAGCACTGTGGTGATGTACACCTTGGATGATAGCACTGTAGTGATGTACACCTTGGATAATAGCACTGTGGTGATGTACACCTTGGATGATAGCACTGTGGTGATGTACACCTTGGATAATAGCACTGTGGTGATGTACACCTTGGATGATAGCACTGTGGTGATGTACACCTTGGATAATAGCACTGTGGTGATGTACACCTTGGATGATAGCACTGTGGTGATGTACACCTTGGATGATAGCACTGTGGTGATGTACACCTTGGATAATAGCACTGTGGTGATGTACACCTTGGATGATAGCACTGTGGTGATGTACACCTTGGATAATAGCACTGTAGTGATGTACACCTTGGATGATAGCACTGTGGTGATGTACACCTTGGATGATAGCACTGTGGTGATGTACACCTTGGATAATAGCACTGTGGTGATGTACACCTTGGATGATAGCACTGTGGTGATGTACACCTTGGATGATAGCACTGTGGTGATGTACACCTTGGATGATAGCACTGTGGTGATGTACACCTTGGATAATAGCACTGTAGTGATGTACACCTTGGATAATAGCACTGTAGTGATGTACACCTTGGATAATAACACTGTAGTGATGTACACCTTGGATAATAGCACTGTAGTGATGTACACCTTGGATAATAGCACTGTAGTGATGTACACCTTGGATAATAGCACTGTAGTGATGTACACCTTGGATAATAGCACTGTAGTGATGTACACCTTGGATAATAGCACTGTAGTGATGTACACCTTGGATAATAGCACTGTAGTGATGTACACCTTGGATAATAGCACTGTAGTGATGTACACCTTGGATAATAGCACTGTAGTGATGTACACCTTGGATAATAGCACTGTGGTGATGTACACCTTGGATAATAGCACTGTAGTGATGTACACCTTGGATAATAGCACTGTAGTGATGTACACCTTGGATAATAGCACTGTGGTGATGTACACCTTGGATGATAGCACTGTAGTGATGTACACCTTGGATAATAGCACTGTGGTGATGTACACCTTGGATAATAGCACTGTAGTGATGTACACCTTGGATAATAGCACTGTGGTGATGTACACCTTGGATAATAGCACTGTGGTGATGTACACCTTGGATGATAGCACTGTGGTGATGTACACCTTGGATAATAGCACTGTGGTGATGTACACCTTGGATAATAGCACTGTGGTGATGTACACCTTGGATAATAGCACTGTAGTGATGTACACCTTGGATGATAGCACTGTGGTGATGTACACCTTGGATAATAGCACTGTGGTGATGTACACCTTGGATAATAGCACTGTAGTGATGTACACCTTGGATAATAGCACTGTAGTGATGTACACCTTGGATAATAGCACTGTAGTGATGTACACCTTGGATAATAGCACTGTGGTGATGTACACCTTGGATAATAGCACTGTGGTGATGTACACCTTGGATGATAGCACTGTGGTGATGTACACCTTGGATGATAGCACTGTGGTGATGTACACCTTGGATGATAGCACTGTGGTGATGTACACCTTGGATGATAGCACTGTGGTGATGTACACCTTGGATAATAGCACTGTAGTGATGTACACCTTGGATAATAGCACTATAGTGGTGTACACCTGTAAAACAGGTTAACTTAATTTCATATGTACAGTATATAGAGGTTAAAAAATGTAATAATTTCCATAGTTATTTGTTGATCAATGACAGATCTATATTTACACAGTATTATCATACTGTATATTGTCTGAAGTTAATAACGATGTAAAATTGAGCGTTTAGAGTTAGATACAAATTATTTCAGTATTATGAGAGAGCAGGGCTTAAAATTTTTAATAGGTGACATGTGTGGTCATTAAATAAGAATTTTGACACGAGGTTTAAGACTAGTCGGAGTAAAAGTAGTGACAGATATATGTATAGACACAGAGACAGAAACATTTAGCATATAATGCAGTACCTGTACGTAAGTGAGCACACCTTTCTTGTTTTTTTACAGAAAATAGATACTGTATTTCATTGGTAGGAAGATGAGGTGAGCCCCAGAATTGACAAAGGGAAAAAAACCAGGTCTGTGATGTGTTGAGACATTTGTGGAGACATACCTTTATCCATGGAAGCAAAAAGGAAAATGTATTACAGTATAGTGGTACCAACACTGTTGTATGGATGTGAAGCATGGGTTTTAAACATTGCAGCATTCTCCTGTCATGTTTTTACACCATCATCCTATTTATTAATTGGCCAACATTTTTTTTTTTTTTTTTCAACAAACCGGCCGTATCCCACCAAGGCAGGGTAGCCCAAAAAGAAAAACGAAAGCTTCTCTTTTTAAATTTAGTAAAATTGGCCAACATATGTTGCTCATTTACTGTAATTGGTATGAAGCAAATAAGAGCAAATGTTTCCTGTTCTGTAAACATTTAAGGTTTTTGTGCCAAGGAATGTGAGATAAGGTAATTTGAACTGGACACAGCATGTTGTAATTTATTATACATTTTGAACACTAGCATTGCCTGATGCTTAATATTACATAGTGACTTTTGGTATAGCCTTAGTCTTACTGTATTGCTTGGTAACTCAGATATTCTAGCAAATATGCTGAAAATTTGTCATAAATGTAACAATTCAAATGGAGTGATACAGCTCGAATTTTTTGCATAGTAGTCCTAGAATTACTAGTCCAGGCTTCTTAGCTACCAACATCACACAGACTGCTAAGAATTTTCCAACTACAAGAGTTTGGTGGGCACCCAGTTAGTAATTCTAGGACTGCTAAACCACATGTTCACACCAGTGTCAATATATTTAAATTTTTGGTAAGGTCTGCTGTGGCCTTCACTGCAGATTTACAGTATTGATAAATAGGTAAAGATAAATATTACCTTTTTTCATTTTTAAGTCTGTAAAGGACCATTTTGTATGTTTTCAGAGAAAGCCAGTGCTTTATTTGTAACTTATTATTTTTAATATTATATTTTCCCTCTGTACAAAGACCACTGAATCCATCCACTCAATCAGTCCCACTTTCCATGCTTCATTGTATGAGTTAATAAAGCCATACTGAGTGGTGTATTAAAGAATAGAATTGACAGAATCGTATGGTCATTCTATATTGTGTAATCACTTCCTTTAACCATTCTAAAATATTTTACTTATTGTTTTAATATACATCAGTGTTAAGTAAAGGATGCATTTGATAGGGAAGCAAAGGTCGGATAAGTGAGTACTGAACTGTATTAGGATAAGGATAATCAGGCAAGACATATTAAAAACTATATATTTTTATATTACTGATAATGTGTTGCCTAACTCTGATATTGGTACTAGAGTTGAATATTTCAAAGCCAAAGTATTTAGTTTTAGGATACTTAAACATTCCTAGTTATTAATCACTTGTATTTATGGTACTTATGCAAGTCCTCATAAATGAGTTCTCTAAGAAGCAAATGTCAGTGATAATTCTAGTGATACGAATGGTTGGTGAATATAACATGCCGGATAATATGCAGCGGTCAGTAGTCTCACTAGCAGCCATGGGAAAAGTTGTTAGTGTGCTCACACTTGTGTATCACTTGCAGTAGTGTTAGGTAAATGGACCCAGATGCAACTTAATGTGACATTTTATTGTGGCAACATTTCATTATCCTGGAAACCAAACATTGCTTCAATAAAATGCCACATTAGTTTCATCTGGGTCCATTTAAATAACATTTTGTCTGTAATTCTACCATTATTACTTGCAATAGTACCTCAGTTTTGTGTTTTAGTGCTATAGTCTTGGCATCAGTTGGAACATAAGGTATATTCGAAGGCAAGTTACAAATACACAACTTATAACTTAGACTTTATTGATCATTCTCCAGCTTCCTCTAAGAGCCACCAGTGCTAATGACCTATAGTAGTTGCAGCATCTATTACAGAAAAAATAAAGCCACTATGACACTACTGTATTATACCATACTAGTTTTCCCATGCATCTAGAGAGTAAGCTGTTTCCTTCTGTTAAAGGATATCATCTAATATTTATATACTAAAGTTTTTATTATTTATTTATTATCACACTGGCCGATTCCCACCAAGGCAGGGTGGCCCAAAAAAGAAAAACTTTCACCATCATTCACTCCATCACTGTCTTGCCAGAAGGGTGCTTTACACTACAGTTTTTAAACTGCAACATTAACACCCCTCCTTCAGAGTGCAGACACTGTACTTCCCATCTCCAGGACTCAAGTCCGGCCTGCCAGTTTCCCTGAACCCCTTCATAAATGTTACTTTGCTCACACTCCAACAGCACGTCAAGTATTATTATCATTATTATTGTTTATAAAAATGCTAAATCTATACTACAAGTTATTCAGCACTTGGCCCCTAATACTTTTTTTTTTTTTTTTTTTTTTTATTATCACACCGGCCGATTCCCACCAAGGCAGGGTGGCCCGAAAAAGAAAAACTTTCACCATCATTCACTCCATCACTGTCTTGCCAGAAGGGTGCTTTACACTACAGTTTTTAAACTGCAACATTAACACCCCTCCTTCAGAGTGCAGGCACTGTACTTCCCATCTCCAGGACTCAAGTCCGGCCTGCCGGTTTCCCTGAATCCCTTCATAAATGTTACTTTGCTCACACTCCAACAGCACGTCAAGTATTAAAAACCATTTGTCTCCATTCACTCCTATCAAACACGCTCACGCATGCCTGCTGGAAGTCCAAGCCCCTCGCACACAAAACCTCCTTTACCCCCTCCCTCCAACCCTTCCTAGGCCGACCCCTACCCCGCCTTCCTTCCACTACAGACTGATACACTCTTGAAGTCATTCTGTTTCGCTCCATTCTCTCTACATGTCCGAACCACCTCAACAACCCTTCCTCAGCCCTCTGGACAACAGTTTTGGTAATCCCACACCTCCTCCTAACTTCCAAACTACGAATTCTCTGCATTATATTTACACCACACATTGCCCTCAGACATGACATCTCCACTGCCTCCAGCCTTCTCCTCGCTGCAACATTCATCACCCACGCTTCACACCCCTAATACTTCTATTC
This sequence comes from Cherax quadricarinatus, assembly GCF_038502225.1. Classification (NCBI taxonomy): domain Eukaryota; kingdom Metazoa; phylum Arthropoda; class Malacostraca; order Decapoda; family Parastacidae; genus Cherax; species Cherax quadricarinatus. The sequence goes on from NC_091386.1 coordinate 312,305, forward strand.
TTATAATGTTGTAATTGCCTTAGGCAGCACAGTTATTTTGGTGCTTGAAAGAATATGTCTGTTACTGTACATCGGTATGTGAAGAGTAACGAGGATATTTATGGTTATTTTGCTGTATAGTCATGATGAATTAATTCCTTAGTGATTATATGACACTAATTGTAGGAAACACTGCTTAGTACTTATTGTTGCTGCATGATGTATGATTCACTGTGTCATTATTATGTATGTAGATGAAGTATAGCATAGGAGTCACACAGCCCTTGGAAAATTAGGAAAGTTTGGGTGGTAGTAACCTGGTTTGATATGAAGAGGGGGAGGATAGCTCTGGTTCCCTGAATCAAGAACCCTTTGTTGCCTTCACAATACCCCCATTGAAGAATCCTGTGACATAAAGTTACAGTGTAAATAATATACATGCCATAATTTAGTATGCTATTATTGCACAAATAATTACTTAGTAATATAGTAGTATGCTCATCCATTATAATTTTTTAGATATGCATTTTATCTCTGTGATCAAACTCTTCATAAAAATGTACTTTGTTGAATTTTTTGTCCCTATATGACCCTTGTGGGATTTGCTTGTAATAATAATAATGATTTGTTCCTGTAATACCATTATAAAATTATTAACTTTCGTTACCTGTAGAGGGTTTATGCTATATAATTATGAGTATAATACTTACCATTCCTAAACTGCCCAGTAAACCTGTTATGTATTAATAACAGCCTCAGGCTTAGCAAATTTGCACAAAAAACATACTAGTCGGTGTATTTTTTTAAATATTTGTAAAAAATTGTTCACGTCGTAGGAGGAACTAGAAGGTGTAACCTCTCAAGGGAAGTAGGTGCCTTGATGCCAGTGAGGGAATTGAATCTATCCTCTCTTTCTTTGGTATGAACCTGATTGCCTCCCATTTCCTCATGTGATGTGTGTTCCCTGTGGGTTTAGCATTTCCTCATGAATTTAATAATAATGAAGCTAAAAGTAAAGCCCCTCAGATATGTATGAAGGCGGCACTGACCAGGAGATGGGATTTTCAAGGTCAGTATTGTGTGATGCAACTGAAGGTTGTAGATTATTCTGCCACAGCTTTTTGTATGCGTCTTGACTTGTAATTTGCTTGTTGCCATTTTTCAGACTTGTATTTTCATGAAATGTTTCATTTGTAAGGGTTATATAGCACGGAAATTTTAACCAAGGAAATATTCTTGCCCTTTAAACCACATATAATGCTCGGATCGTTGTTCTCCAAATTTTTCCCCTCCCCTATTTACTATGTAACAAGGATATGGTGAGAGTATACTCGAGATACTGGCAGTGTAGCGATAGTATTTCAGTTCTAGGTGTTGTAATTGGTATATCTTAAGATTTCTTGTTGATTTATTTTAACCCGTAAACGGTCCAGGCAGATCTACGTTCACATGTGTAGTGCTCCAAAAGTAGATCTTTTTTTTTTTTTTCCTCTTCAAGGGGGGCTCCTTGGTGTGGTGAAGAGGCTCTTGGTCTGAGGAATTAGACCTGTCAGTCTCCTTCCTCAAACCGAACCTAATTACCCCCCAATCCCCCCTTCCCTATCCCATCCTCCCCTTTTCCCTCTCCTCCTCCCCCTCCCCACCCCTCCCTTTTGCCCTTCCTCTTTTTGGCCTTTGGGATTTTTCCCACAGGCGCGCTAGTTCCTAGGTAGGGGAAAGGGTACCGGGGTCCATCCCATTCCGTTGAGGTTCTTGGCGGTGGCGTAGTTTGCCGTGGAATCTGGATCGCCTGGGGATGTCCCAATCCCTCTCCTGTATCCTGGAGAGTGGTTTTGGGTGTCTTTTGGGTGACGGGTGTATCTCTGGAAGCCACCTTTCGGATTCCGGGGGTGGTGGCCGAAGGAGGTATGCTTTGTGGCGGATATCCGGCCGCCCTCTCTTTTGTCCACCAAGGTAGCTCGGCAGATGTGAGGTTGCTATCCCGGATTGCTGGTTTACTGGCATGATGGGTAGGGTATGGCACGGGTTCCATGCTGCATCTACGCTACTTGCAGTGCTGAGGTCCTCTTGGGTGCGGAGGGAGATTTCTGGCCCCTTCATTACTCCTAGGAACTATCCCTCCCCGGTCTCCCCTTTTTTTTATTCTTTTTTTTATTTTTATTTTCTTTTCTTCTTTCTTTTTTTTTTCTTAAAAACAAAAAGAAAGAAGTAACCTAACCAAGGAGAAACTAATCCATGAACCTGGTACCCCCGGGCCCCTTCTTGATACCACACCCCGTTCTGACCCCACCTCGTCTTTGGACCACTCTTCGGACACTCCTCATGCCTCTGTACCTCTTGCCGGTGCTGTTTCCTCACCCGCTTCAGGTATTGAGGTCTCGACTGACTCCTTTGATTTATCTGACCTCCGCTCTCCTTTGACTATGCTTCCGGCCTTTCCCTCTACAGTGCGGCAATTTTCGAATCACTGGCCCATTCCACATCGGACCAACTCTGGTCTCACGCCTAAACGCCAACGACAATTACCTGCTGATGATACTTCTCCACCTTCTTGTTCTTCTCAGAAAAGATCGACACGTCCTTCACTACCTTTCCACGCTCAGTTTCAGAATGCACAATGGACTAAATTCTTCACTTTACAACCAACTTCCTCTACCGCCTATCTTTCCGACCACAGTATTGGCAAGGCACTCCTACGCCATGTTGGTAAAGATATTTCTTTTCATGCTCTTAAGAGCGGTACGCGCATCATCACTGTACAGAATGCTACCCAAGCTCATGATCTTTCTCTTCTTTCACATATAGATACTGTTCCTGTCACTATTGAAAAACATCATTCCCTCAATTCTTGTAGTAGTACCGTCATTCTGCCCCATACTATAGTTCAATAAAATTTCCAGACATGTGGCAATGACATTCTTGAACAGCTGGAACTCCAAGATCTCCCAATCCTCAAGGTAGACACTTATGTTCTTCCTGCCCGCGGGCGGAGACGATACCCTAGCAATGTGGCTCGTTTAACTTTTGACAGCCGTGAACTCCCATCCTCAGTTTATGTAGCAGGACATCGGTTACAAGTTCGAAAGGTGATCCCTACACCGCAACAGTGTAGAAATTGCTGGTGATTTGGCCATCCAGCGAAATATTGCAGATCCATAGCCGAATGCCCAGTCTGTGGTGCCGATGACCATTCTAATACGTCTTGCAATCGACCTCCCTCTTGCCTTAATTGTCATGAGGCTCACCCTTCATACTCTCGCCGTTGCCAAGTCTACTTAAATGAGCGGGAAATCCATTACCTCAAAGAGGCAGAAGGTCTCCCTTATGCCATGGCAGTTTCTCATCTCCGCCTCCAAGGGAGACTACCTCGTGGTTCTTATTCCCGTGTTTCAAAACGTCCCCCCACTTCTGGGGTCCCATCTTCTGCAACCTCCTCTGTGGTTACCTCTCCCATAGTCACTCCTGTATCTAATTCTTTTGCTGTCCTAGGCTCAGACGTCCCACTTCAACGCCTCAGTCTGTTCTCGCTTCTTCGTGTTCTCCCTCACAAGCCTCAGTATCGACGAGACCTCGTACGACACCTCCTCCCAATCGTCCCTCTACTTCTCAGAAGTCAAAAAAGGTCCTTTAACCCCTCCTTCCCTTCTTCCACCTCCTCATTTTACCTCCCCTGTCTCTGTACTGGGTTCTTCCCCTCTCACTGGCTGTTACAAGTGTAGAGGTTCACCCTCCTCCTCGTACTATACCTACCTCCCCTTTTCCCTCCCAAGTTTCTTCCTCTTCTGCCACCTCGCAGGTTTCTGCCTCTTCTGTCCCCTTCCACTCTTCTTCTCCAGTTCCCTCCACCCTTTTGCCCCCCCCCCCTACCTTGGTACAGTCCATTACAGTTCCAATCTTTACTCATCCTCCCCCTGCCATCTCCAATATTGTCTCCCATACGACGTCTCTGAATTCCGAAACACTTGAAGCAATCTCTGAATATATTTCAGAGACCAAACCATCAATGGACACTGATCCACTCTCTGTTCCTTCTCTCTCCTCTCCTCCATCTGCGCAACTCCTTTCTTCACAGCGCACCGTTCCTTTGCTGCTTGAATGTTTTCCGCTGCCTCCGCATGTGGATTTTTCTAACCCCTCGAGTCCATAGGAACCCTTACCTGCGGATTTCAAGTATCTTTATCATGGCCTATTTACAGTGGAATATACGCAGCCTCAGGGATAATCGGGGTGAGCTTCAGATGTTGCTCTCCCAGTTTTCCCCTGTTGGTGTTTGCTTACAGAAACCAAAATTACACTCTGCTGTTATCTCTCCCATCTCAGGCTATAATTTATTGTATTCTTCAGATCCTTTTCCTGATGGGACCTTTAATGAAAGTGCCCTTCTTCTACGCACTGATATTCCGTACCATCAGCTATTTGTTCGTACTTCGCTGCATTACACAGCAGCCCGTATCCACTTGCATAGGTGGTATACGCTCTGTTCTTTATATCTCTCTCCTTCTCGGGCATTATCTATTCCGGATATTGCCTTTCTTGTTTCGTCATTACCACTACCGATTCTGTTACTTGGCGATTTTAATGCCCATCATTTCCTCTGGGAGGGGTCTCACTGTGATTCCCGTGGCATTCAGTTAGAGGCTTTTCTTGCCACCCACCCCCTCCATGTTTTAAATACAGGTACTCACACCCATTTTGATCCTCGGACTCACACTCTCTCTTGCACCGATCTCTCAGTCTGCTCTTCCTCCGCCGCATTAGACTTCACCTGGTCTGTTCTCCCGGATTTACATGACAGCGATCATTTCCCAATCATTCTTACTTCCCCTTCATATTCACCACCTCTTCGCACCCCACGCTGGCAATTTGATCAGGCAAATTGGAACCTTTACTCACAACTAACTGTTTTTAGTGAGGCTCCTTCTTCGTCGTTTTTAGTGAGGCTCCTTCTTCGTCCTCCATTGATGAGCTTTTACACCTCTTCTCGTCCTCCGTTTTAACCGCAGCTTCTCATTCTATACCCCAAACTTTGGGCAGGCATTCTCAGAAATGCGTGCCTTGGTGGTCTCCTGCTTGTGCTCGTGTAGTACATTTGAAACGCGCTGCGTGGGGCAGGTTCCGGTACAATAGAGCCACGGAGAGACTTCTTGATTTTAAGCAGAAGCGTGCAATCGCTCGCCGTGTCATCCGTGACGCTAAACGCACTTGCTGGCGAGATTGTCTCCACCATCACCTCTGCTTCCTCTATGAGTGCAGTCTGGAAAAAAGTACGAAAACTGAGTGGTAAATATTCTCCTGACCCGGCTCCTGTTCTGCGGGTTGCCGGTGTTGATATAGCAAACCCACTAGATGTTGCCAATGAAATTGGCAATCATCTGGTCCGTATTTCTCAGGGGCTCCATCTATGCCCCTCGTTTCTTTCCTCAAAGTCTGCCAGAGAGTTAGCACCCTTGGACTTTTCTTCTCTCAGAGAAGAACAGTATAATGTGCCTTTTACACTTCAAGAACTGGAGGCAACACTCTCAGCTTGCCGATCATCGGCAGCTGGGCCCGACGACATTCATATTCGTATGCTACAACATTTACATCAGTCAGCCCTTGCAGTCCTATTACGCCTTTTCAATCTTATTTGGTAACAAGTAGTTCTTCCACAGCTGTGGAAATCTGCCGTTGTTCTCCCTTTCCGCAAACCAGGCACTACGGGACATGAAGCCTCCCACTATCGTCCCATTGCTCTTACCAGTGCAGTTTGCAAAGTGATGGAACGCCTGGTAAATAGACGTTTAGTGTGGTATTTAGAGACACACAACAGTCTCTCCACTTGTCAATATGGCTTTCGTAAGGGATGTTCTACCATAGACCCCTTACTACGCTTGGATACTATGTTCGTAATGCCTTTGCAAATAACCACTCAGTTATTGCCATATTTTTTGACCTTGAGAAGGCTTATGACACAACTTGGAGGTATAATATTTTGGCCCAAGCCCACTCCTTAGGCCTCCAAGGCAATCTACCATCCTTCCTTAAGAACTTTTTAACTGATAGACATTTCCGTGTTCGGGTTAATAATGTGCTTTCCCCGGACTTTATCCAAGCTGAAGGTGTCCCCCAGGGATGTGTTCTGAGCACAACACTTTTTCTCCTTGCTATTAATGATTTGGCCTCTAGTCTTCCATCAAATATTTGGTCATCACTCTATGTTGATGACTTCGCTATTGCCTGTGCAGGCACTGACTGTCACCTCATTACAGTTTCTCTCCAGCATGCGGTCGACCGTGTTTCCAATTGGGCCACCACACATGGGTTTAAATTTTCCAGCACTAAAACCCACCAAATTACTTTCACTAGATGCTCTGTCATCTCCGATCATCCTTTGTACCTCTATGGCTCCCGTATCCCTGAACGTGATACAGTCAAGTTTCTGGGCCTCCTCTTTGACCGTAGGTTATCCTGGAAACCTCACATTACCTCTCTGAAGGCAACTTTCACAGCCGGCTGAACCTTCTTAAAACCCTTGCTCATCTTTCATGGGGAGCTGATCGTCGAACCCTCCTTCGCCTACATTCCACCCTCATTTTATCGAAACTTGATTATGGTGACCAGATCTATTCAGCGGCATCTCCTGCTACTCTCTCTAGCCTTAACCCCATTCATCACCAAGGATTACTTTTATGCCTCAGTGCTTTTCGCTCTTTCCCTGTTGAGAGCCTCTATGCAGAAGCGAACGTTCCATCCTTATCCGATCGCCATGATGCCCATTGCCTTCGCTACTATGTACGCTCTCATGATCTCCGCAATCCTTCCATTTATAGAATGGTCACTGATATTAGTAGACATTCTTTATTTGTTCACCGCCCCTGTTTACTCCGTCCCTTCTCTCTTCGCCTACATTCGCTCTTGTCTTCTCTTCAATTACCACCTTTCTATGTTCATGTAGCATCTCACTTTTCCCTACCCCCCTGGGAAGTTCCAGCTGTTCGAGTCTGTTCTTTCTCTCTCCCTTGCTCAAAAGCCCAACTGTCTACAGTCGCTTCCCGCTCTCTTTTTCTTGACCACTTCCACTCTCATTCTCATGCCATTGCTGTGTACACAGATGGCTCTAAGTCTTCTGACGGTGTAGGATTCGCAGCAGTGTTTCCGGACAGCGTCATACAAGGGCATTTACTATCTTCGGCTAGTATTTTTACTTCTGAATTGTATGCCATCCTTGCAGCACTTATCCGTAATGCATCTATGCCTGTGTCATCATTTGTGGTTGTCTCAGACTCCCTTAGTGCTTTACAGGCTATACAGAAATTTGATACACCTCACCCCTTAGTCCTCCGTCCAACTTTGGCTACGCCGCATTTTTACCAAGCATAAAGATATTGTTTTTTGTTGGGTCCATGGTCATGTTGACGTACAGGGCAATGAACAGGCAGACACTGCTGCGCGGTCAGCAGTACATGACCTACCAGTTTCATATAGAGGTATTCCATATACGGACTATTTTGCTGCAATATCTTCCCACCTTCACACCCGTTGGCAACAACGTTGGTCTACTATGCTCGGTAACAAACTTCAATCCATTAAACCAAGTATAGGTTACTGGCCGTCTTCTTATCACCAGTGTCAAGGTTGGGAGACTACTCTCTTCCGTCTTCGCATTGGCCATACTCGTCTTACTCATGGATATCTCATGGAGAGGCGCCCTGCTCCTCTCTGAGAATTGCCAGGCTCCATTATCAGTCAGCCACATTCTGTTGGACTGCTCACTTTATCAACGAGCACCCAGAATTTACCTCCGTCGTCGTCTTCGCTCCGCTGCTCTCTCTTTGCCTTCCCTTCTCGCTGATGGACCCACCTTTCATCCGGACTCTTTCATTGACTTTTTGACAACAACTGACTGACTTCACAAATTCTGATACCTTCAGCCCTTTCTACTTCAATCTCTTGCTACCCTCTACCCCCACACTATCCCCTGCCCCGCTGTTTTCTGTAACCTACTGATCATCCCTTCCCCCTTCTGCCACCCAATACCCTCGCTTCCTTCCCTACCCTGCAGCGCTGTATAGCCCTTGTGGCTTAGCGCTTCTTTTTAATCATAATAATAATAATACATTTTTTTTACATATTTTCAAATACATGTATAACAAAAAAAAAGTAGATCAAAGTTGTTTTACACATTTTCAAATGTAAAAAAAAAAGAAGATCTACTTGTTTTACATACTTTCAAATATTGAAAAAAACGTATATACATGTATATGTTTGGACCGTTTACGGGTTAAATATGCACTGTATTATTATTTTTTCTTAGCACACCAGCTGTGTCCCATGGAGGCAGCGTGACCCAAAAAAGAAGAAATGAAAGTTTTCCTTCTTTTACATTCAGTAATTTATACAGAAGGGGTAACTAGCCCCTTGCTCCTGGCATTTTAGTCACTTATGAAATGCCTGGCTAACAGAAGAAGAATTAATTCTCTTTTACTTCCCCATGGAGAATTGGCAGATACTGTAGTGACAAGTAAAAAAAACACTGAAGCCAAGTGGATCACTCAGATTTTTAAAACATTATAAGAAAGAAGTACATTGGTAATTTCAAGAATGCTTTGTGAAATTTTAATTGGTAACTATTTTAAAATATTTTGAGGATTCAACTTGTTAATTATTATTATCAAAACTAAATTCTAAATTTTCTAGGTCAAGTTATATTTATTGAGTAAATAATCTGGGATTATAATTTGTTGAAACAGTTGAGGTAAAAGCATTAGAAAAGGTTTAGCTGTTAGTATATTATTATAACCATTAGTGAGTACTTAACCTGTATGTTAGTATCATACATTGCCTGAGAACCAATCAGGTTTGATATAGGTAGAGTAGCTCCAATTCCTTGGATCAAGAGTCCTTCACTGAGGTTATTAGTGTGAATATAAAGAGGCCAAAAATTAACAGAGTTGTTGAAGTAAGATTGACTCTGGTAGAAAATATCTCAAATACTGAAGTTCCTGTAAGGCCCACCATAGGAAGGTTTCCAAAACATTTATTTCAGTCCCTGAATTACGTATTGGCTAGCACAATGCTGAACCCCCAATCAGTACCATCATCAGGGACAAAGAGACATGCAGATTCGTGATCACTTGAGATCGGCACTGCTGCCAGCTCTACACTGAAAAAATATACAGATCAAACATGGCTCACTGCAGCTTGTTTGCTCATTCATTGAGACTTTTTCGACAATATTCAGGTTTACTTCCTGATATAGATATCTCATTAAGCCATGCACAAATAATCTACACTTAGGAGACAAGTTTATGACATTTAGGTCCAACTTGAACCATTAACTGGTCACATAGTTAATGGTCCAAGTCAGACTGAAACATAGTCATGAGTTTGTCTCCTAAGTGCAGGTTATTTGTATATTGTTCCACTCACAGTATTGTGCCTTTTTATTCTTTTCTCATTAAGCCACTTTGGAGGAGTAAACAATTAGTAGGTGGTTTGCAAGACAGCTTACCCACACCTGCACGAGATAGATTATTTGAGTACTTCAGGACGTGTGGACTGGATATTCACATGCTTTTATGGTTCCTTTGATTTGCACATTCCTTTGTTAAAGTGCTGGATGAGACTGACACACAATTGGTGATTAATTGTACAGTGTAATATTTCAAAGTACTGCTTTTGTTAATAATGGGTTGTACTCGCCCAAAATATTACAAAGGGGTGACTAATCTCATGTTTCTGTGAATGTTTAATCCACCATTATATATGCAGTAAGTTTTAAACTAATGGAAAATACATACATTAAGGTTAGTTTCAAGATAAGCATAACAGATATGGATGAATATTTTTTTACCTTCAATTCCATTAGAGAAAAGGGTTGGCTTACTGGTAGGTAATATGTAATTGTTTATTCTCAGTTAATTTAGATCTTGTAAACTAGGTATGCATTGCATTTTTTATATTCAAGATTTTTTTATACTATCAAAGATTGTATATAAAGTTCTATGCATATCATGGCAATTGTAAGGTAGCAAGATTGTATGATTTTATTTTCAGTTTGGTAATTGAACAAGGCTACAATAATAGTATGATCTTTAGTTGCATTACAGGATATACTGTATCCAACAAGACTTGATCTTAGGCTGTAAGGGAGAATTTACATATACTTATGAGAGTACTTTTTCTTTCTTGCCAGTGTACTAATCTTAACCCGTAAATGGTCCAAACGTATATATACGTTCACTACCGTACTGCCCCAACTTTTTGAGAAAAAAAAATGTTTTTTAATAGGAAAAAAGAGCATATGGTACCCAGGCATCCCCAATTATTTTAATATGGTGCACAGTGAGTGCTCACACCCATTCTCACATGTCTAGGCGACTCAGGCTTATCGTGGCAATGTTAAATGTAGGACACATAAAACGTATATATACGTTTGGGGCACTAGCGGTAAAAACGTATATATACATTTGGACCGTTTACGGGTTAAAACTGCGTCATGTCATTGACCCATTTAGATGTTGTCTTCCTACTTATTTATCAATTATGTTATTGTAAAAATTGCATACTACAGATGCTCTTTATCAGTTGTACTTTTTGCAACTTTTTTACTGCATGATAATGGAGCATAATTCTTTGCTAGTGATGGCACAGCTTATGGGTGCCTTAGTAAATTGAAAGCTTATAGTTCAAGTTATAAATTGCTTTGATTTGCTTGTAACCAACTTTAATGTGATATTCTTTTAGTATTGTAACTTTAATCTGGATGAGAATTTTATACAAGCATATAATATAAATATGGCATCACAAGGATGTCAGATGTAAGTATTCAGGTTCAACTGCAGCACAATAAAGCAAAATGGGTAACTGTTCTCAACATTCAACCAACCTCTTGCTCCTTACCGACTCAGAAAAATAAGTGATAACTAAAATAATTATATCCATGTAAAGCAGATTGAACCAAATCTTTGCCTCACTAGGATTCTTTGTCATTTGTATTAACATGTTAGTATAGTAATGCATATCTTCTACTAATTACTATTACACAAGTGACCTGGGATATCCAGAGGGCAATCAGTACCTTCATATTTTAGGTGCTTTATGTATAGAATATCTAATTAGTATAGCATAAATTTAAAAAATAAATACCAAACATTTTATTTATTTATTTATTTATTTATCCTATCAGTAAACTTTATTATAATCAAAAAGAAGTGCTAAACCTACAAGAGTCATACAGCTCAGTCAAGTTGAATGTAAGTAAATTATGCAACCATACCAGTACACACACACTTAGTAGAATGACACGAAAGCTAACAGTGATGGTGATTTTTTTTTTTTTTTAACTGGCCGTCTCCCACGGAGTGAGGGTAGCTCAAAAAGAAAAGTGTGTGAATAATGGTGACAATCACTGTCTTGCCAGAGGCATGCAGATATGACAGTTCAGAAGTCCCTCCAAAGAGCAAATATCCCTACCTCTCCTTTAGAGTGCAGGCAGTAACTAAAACCAAGATTTAGTATTCAGATTGATGATACCAAATTGATTTAAGAGTTCAAATATGGTATAAAAAATGTTTAAAGAAAATTAAATAATATTTTATTAAACTGTGAAGTAGTTTATTGCCTTTCTTACAACTGAAATTTCGTCCATTAATTTTTAAGAATAAGAATTTCCATACAATTCAATAAATAACTAAAGATACTTCTTACAGAATTTTAACTTGAAACATTAACCACTGATTATATTAAACAAACATAAAACATAAATGGTCTCCTCCATCTCTGATATGTTTGAAATGATCCCCATGTGGTAAGCCTGATTTTCCTTCCACTGCAAGTTAGTCCTTGATAGGCTTTCAACCCACTGCTTCATCTGTCGTAGTCATGCCACGAGGACCATCTCCATCATACCTGTATATGAACATGACAAATGTTATAAGATGTATAAAGCATGTGGCATTAAAATATTCATACTTATCTAGTCAGCATTGCTGTATTTAGCTAATCTATGCAACAAAAAATATGCATCAAAGCTATTTGCTTTATTAAAGGATAAGCAAAGCCAACATGCTGATACAGTAGTACAGTATTTCAAAATGCTTTGTACATAATTATAGGTACCTGGTATAGTATTTCAGAGCTATATTATTATTATTATTATTATAATCAAGGGGGAAGCGCTAAACCCAGAGGATTATACAGCGCCTGGGGGGGGGGATGTGGAAGGCATTCAGGCTTAATTCGGGGAGCTGGAGCACAGATCCAATTCCCTAAATCAAGAGCCCCTCACCAACATTCAGAGCTATAATGTATGCCATTATACTAAACAGTTTCCACTATAAGAATACAAAAAAAAAAAAAAGAAGCCTTTAAAAATAATAATATGTAACTGATTTCACCAGTTATTGACACTAAAAACAGCAGAGACTGTCTGCAGTATACCCCTCAAGGAAGGTTCCTTGATGTTGGTGAGGGGCTCTTGATTTAGGGAATTGGATCTGTGCTCCAGTTCCCCGAATTAAGCCTGAATGCCTTCCACATCCCCCCCCCCCAGGCGCTGTATAATCCTCCGGGTTTAGCGCTTCCCCCTTGATTATAATAATAATAATGTCTGCAGTATAAAAAAAAATACATATATAACATGCCATGGGAATTTGAACACTATATTCACAACTCTTAGGAAAAGAATATATTTGAAGGGAGCCTTAACTCCATACCATTACCCTGGTCAAGAGAATGTATACAGAGGCAAATGTCCCATCTTTTCAAGGTCAACATTGTACCCATTCTCTCCATTATTTGGTCCACTTCCATGACCATGATCCTATCACATATAGAACAGTTACACATCTTAGCAAGGCTAAATTATTGTTGCCTCCATTCATTTTGCCTCTTTCCTCCCCATATTTGTGATTATGTTAACATTACACACTATCAAATGCCTCCTCTTTACATAACTAGTTTTAATGCCTGCCTAAGCAAGATTTTCGTGTATCTGGGTATGGAAGCCCTGTGCCCAGAGACAGGCTGCAGAGCTCTGCTCCACTTTCACTTGCATGCCAGTGGTTGGGCTAATCATATACCCTATCCATCAGAAGTGATTCTGGCACATTCCAACACTGCCTAGTATACCCACTGTCAAACCTCTATCTAGTCAGCCATGACTTTACAGTATCCTGCAGTCCCTCCCCAGTTACCACACCAATCAACCCTATAAGAATGGACAAGGTGGATTGTCTATATCAGCTCCACTACACACCCCATTACAAACTGGAGTGGTAGTCCCAGCAGAGCATAGGTAGAGCCAAGTGGAAGGGACAATGTCCATGTGCATGAACATTATAATTAATAACCTTTAAAAACTGTTGAGCATACCATCAATGAAGGAGCACCAGGTCAGATGCTATCTAGTCACCCAAGGCATCATGAACTGCATCTGCTATCTTGTTATATTTCTTCTCACTGTCAACATACCCATCACCATTCTGAAATTAATAAAATTAACTACATGCAATACAGTAAATTGCAGTAGTGCTCTACAACTTTTATTGACTGACTGTGATGCTTTAGTCAATTTTTAATTACATGTACAGTATTCTATTAATACTGTGGGAGAATAATCAATGGAGCATGCACATGTACTGTATACAGTGGACCCCCGGTTTACGATATTATTTCATTCCAGAAGTATGTTCAGGTGCCAGTACTGAACGAATTTGTTCCCATAAGGAATATTGTGAATTAGATTAGTCCATTTCAGACCCCCAAACATACACGTATAAACGCACTTACATAAATACACTTACATAATTGGTCGCATTGGAAGGTGATCGTAAAGCGGAGGTCCACTGTATATATATACATTACATAGTATATTATTTGGTATGTGAAAATATATTCAAAACAGGTTATGGGGAATGTTCTCCCATATTTCATAACTTGCAAAAATAAAGGAAAAGGGGGCCTCAAACCAACAGTTTCAGCTCAAAATTGGCAACGAGCACATGCATGGCTAACTTCAATTTAAGAAAAATTTTAAAGCTTTACAAAGCACTAACTTCTTATAGAAGAGTCAGAGTGTAATAAAGTTGGTAGAATTACTGACAATATGTAAAGTAAAAGGACACAAGTGCAACTAATGTGACATTTTATTGTGGCAACGTTTCGCTTGATAAAGCTCCTGGAGAGCGAAACGTTGCCACAATAAAATGTCACATTAGTTGCACTTGTGTCCTTTTACTGTACAAGAGTCAGAGTACATGAATGCTATATCCTGTACCCCCCTCAAGGAAGGTTCCTTGAAGTTGGTGAGGGGCTCTTGATTTAGGGAATTGGATCTGTGCTCCAGTTCCCCAAATTAAGCCTGAATGCCTTCCACATCCCCCCCCCAGGCGCTGTATAATCCTCCGGGTTTAGCGCTTCACCCTTGATTATAATAATAATAATAATATATCCTGTACCTTCTTGGAGTGAACAAGTTCATCTCCAACAGTGACCTCAAAGAATCCAGTCACCTCGGGTGTCCCTTCGCCTGTCTGTAATGTACAAAAACACTTAAGTTTTTCACCATATAAATTGAACTTATGGTTTTAATGTCTTAGAGTACATACTTAATATGTACAGTTTAGCCTTTAAACTTGAATCATTTGCTTGAGTACAGTAGTAATTTTTCTGGAAACCAAATCAAATATTTTGTGTGAAAATTGTACATTAATCTAGACTACAAACCTTCATAGATATAACAAAAAGTTAAGCAGGTTAGGAACATTTTTTTTACTGTAAATACTAACAGAAATCCAAATAATTTATAATATTATAATACAAAAAGGAGCACTTTAAGATCTAAAGTTGACTTTAGTCTTTGACAGTAAAAAGTATTCTAAATTATTTCAAGTTGAAGTAACTTAATTAATATTTCTAGTAAATACTGTCAATAAGTATCATTCTATTAACCCCAGTAATCATTTTTCTATAAAGTTATATGAATATTAAGTTACACAGTAGTGGAATAGCTTATCCAAAACAGAATACCCTGGGTTCGAAAAGAATTAGCACAATATTTTAAGTCTACCTCTGTATGTTAGAAGTGATCAAGGTCCCAGGACCAAAACGTTTTCTAATAAATATGTTATAGTGTTTGCTTACATGTCTTTCTAAACCAACTTGTCGGTATTTATTACCAAGGTTTATACCAAGTTATACTGTATAGGCTTCTGAACTTTAAAGTTCATAAGCCTATATAACTTACAAAATTGACATGGCATTCATCAGAATAATGGTAAACAGTAATGACAAGTAGATGAACAAGACATGTGCAACAGTGTGGCATCTTTATTGTTAAAATATTCATCTGCTTGGCAGACTCCGTCACCCTATTACAGAGGCTTAAATATGGGGGACAGTGGAAGCAATGGAAAGGTAGATACAAGGTGACCTATCTCTCAGGTGGAAAAAATTTTGTGAGGAGTCGCACTGAGTGAGGCTGTGGAGTGGAACACTTATCTTGGACGAGGGACTGACCACCTCAAAGGACTAATCACCTTGTACAGTACATCTGCTTTCAGCCATGTTGATCAGAGAGAGCAAGGAATAGATGTAAAACCTTTTTATCCACAGACACAAAACTAAAGTGAATTACAGGATTAAAATACACGAGTGTTAGCTTCTAACTCTGCCTTAACCCGAGGGAAGCCACCATCACAATCTCAGTTAGCGTATTCCTTCGACACTTCTGCTTTCTCTGGTATTTAAGCCACCTTTGAATCTGACTGAAAAAGCTTGCTAAGCACGCAAAACTTTTAGCAATACAGACATTAAACTGTTGCACGTGTGTCATGCTTATCTTGACGTGGAAAATTATTTTTTTTCTCGGAGCGACCACTGGTTGTACTTGTTGATCAAGTTTATACCAAACCTTGAAATTACCTTAGGTCAAGTTGATCCAAAGTGGAACAATATGAAACCAATGTGCAGTCCCCAAATTAAATTTAACATACAAAATTAAGAATCGGAAATAGTAAATTTAAGATCTGCAACTGGAAGGAAAACCCACCACCACCACTTACAACATCAAGTTGATCAGGAAAGTCCCCTTCAAGTTGCTCTTGCAGCTTCTTGAACTTGGGGGCGTAGCCTCAGGCTCCGCTGGAAACAAAAAAAAAAAAACTCGGTTGTAGTCTTAATGACCTTGGTGTAGTAGATAGTCTTTTTAGTATGATAATAAGATGTTATCTTCATTGTAGAATAATAAGAAAATATTATAACCTTTATATTATAATAATAAGGTAAAAGGACCCCAATGGAAATAAGTCACTCTGTCTGACTTTTTTGTGTTATCCTAGGTTCTCTACACATATGCTGCTATGTATGATAATTCTATGTAACTGTATTTGTGTATACAGTACCTGAATAAACTTACTTACTTATATATATATATATATATATATATATATTATATGCCCACATGGCCATCCTGGGGGCATTAGTCGAATGATTACAAAATCTTTTATTTTAACAGGGGAAAGCACTAAACCCATATGGGTCATATAGCCCTTTCAGTTAGAAAATTCTTTACGTTTGGTAAGGTACAATTACACAATCTGA
Organism: Cherax quadricarinatus; assembly: GCF_038502225.1. NCBI lineage: Eukaryota > Metazoa > Arthropoda > Malacostraca > Decapoda > Parastacidae > Cherax > Cherax quadricarinatus. The sequence goes on from NC_091386.1 coordinate 328,865, forward strand.
GTGATTACGATTGTCTTGCTTAATAAAAATAATGTGTAAATTACCTAGGATGGACCAAAAATCAAACAGCGACTTATTTCCATTGGGGTCCTTGTAGTATTAATTATTAGATACAATAAAAATTAGTCATGATTATTAACTGTGCAATTTCCAGTATTTTTTTGAGAAATGTCAATTTTTAGCTAAAATATCCACATATTTTGGAGCTGTTTTAAGTCTGTCAGTCTGGGAAGCAAATTATGTTTGATCCAAGAAAGGAGAAGATAAGTCCAATTCCTTGGATCAAGAGCCCATAACCAGCATAAAGGACCCCCCCCCCAATGATTGGAATTTCTTTGTCCAATTCCTTGGATCAAGAGCCCATAACCAGCATAAAGGACCCCCCTCCCAAAAGATTGGAATTTCTTTGTCCAATTCCTTGGATCAAGAGCCCATAACCAGCATAAAGGACCCCCCCTCCCCAATGAATGGAATTTCTTTGTCCAATTCCTTGGATCAAGAGCCCATAACCAGCATAAAGGACCCCCCCTCCCCAATGAATGGAATTTCTTTGTCCAATTCCTTGGATCAAGAGCCCATAACCAGCATAAAGGACCCCCCCTCCCCAATGAATGGAATTTCTTTGTCCAATTCCTTGGATCAAGAGCACACAAGTGTACAGAAAGCCTCCCCCTCAAGAGGAATTTCTTTAAGGTGGAAAATTGTGGGAGTTGAAGCTATGGATCAATAGTGAGTTAGTAACTAGACGTGTTCTAGAAGTGCTGGATCAATAGTGAGTTAGTAACTAGACGTGTTCTAGAAGTGTTGGATCAATACTAGAAGTGCTGGATCAATACTAGAAGTGCTGGATCAATAGTGAGTTAGTAACTAGACGTGTTCTAGAAGTGCTGGATCAATAGTGAGTTAGTAACTAGACGTGTTCTAGAAGTGATGGATCAATACTAGAAGTGCTGGATCAATAGTGAGTTAGTAACTAGACGTGTTCTAGAAGTGCTGGATCAATACTAGAAGTGCTGGATCACTAGTGAGTTAGTAACTAGACGTGTTCTGGAAGTGCTGGATCAATAGTGAGTTAGTAACTAGACGTGTTCTAGAAGTGCTGGATCAATACTAGAAGTGCTGGATCACTAGTGAGTTAGTAACTAGACGTGTTCTAGAAGTGCTGGATCAATACTAGAAGTGCTGGATCAATAGTGAGTTAGTAACTAGACGTGTTCTAGAAGTGCTGGATCAATACTAGAAGTGCTGGATCAATAGTGAGTTAGTAACTAGACGTGTTCTAGAAGTGCTGGATCAATACTAGAAGTGCTGGATCACTAGTGAGTTAGTAACTAGACGTGTTCTGGAAGTGCTGGATCAATAGTGAGTTAGTAACTAGACGTGTTCTAGAAGTGCTGGATCAATACTAGAAGTGCTGGATCACTAGTGAGTTAGTAACTAGACGTGTTCTGGAAGTGCTGGATCAATACTAGAAGTGCTGGATCAATAGTGAGTTAGTAACTAGACGTGTTCTAGAAGTGCTGGATCAATACTAGAAGTGCTGGATCAATAGTGAGTTAGTAACTAGACGTGTTCTAGAAGTGCTGGATCACTACCAGAGGTGCTAGATCACTAGTGAGTTATGGTGGATCACTAGTGAGGATCACTAGTGAGTTATGGTGGATCACTAGTGAGGATCACTAGTTATTAAGTATAACTAACCAGTAGACAACGTGAACCTTCACTCTGGTCATCACTGATGATAAACTTCCACGCACCAACCGCAACAACTTGACTGTTCAGCAGTCACACTGCTACTGTCTGCTCTCACTGTCTGCTGGCTGCTGCTGCTGCTGCTGCTGCTGCTGTTGCTGCTGCTGCTGCTGCTGCTGCTGCTGCTGCTGTTGTTGCTGCTGCTGCTGCTGCTGCTGCTGCTGCTGTTGCTGCTGCTGCTGCTGCTGCTGCTGGTGGTGGTGGTGGTGGTGGTGGTGGTGGAGCTGCTGCTGCTGCTGCTGCTGCTGCTGATGGTGGTGGTGGTGGTGGTGGTGCTGCTGCTGCTGGTGCTGTTGCTGCTGCTGCTGCTGATGGTGGTGGTGGTGGTGGTGGTGGTGGAGCTGCTGCTGCTGCTGCTGCTGCTGCTGATGGTGGTGGTGGTGGTGGTGGTGCTGCTGCTGCTGGTGCTGTTGCTGCTGCTGCTGCTGATGGTGGTGGTGGTGGTGTTGCTGCTGCTGCTGCGGCTGCTGCTGGTGTTGCTGCTGCTGCTGCTGCTGCTGCTGGTGTTGCTGCTGCTGCTGCTGCTGCTGCTGCTGCTGTTGCTGGTGCTGTTGCTGTTGCTGCTGCTGATGGTGGTGGTGCTGCTGCTGCTGCTGGATTTAGATTTTGCCACCGAAGTGGCTAGTTTATTGTGCACCCCATATCCATCCTGTGGACAGTAGCGCAAGAGCATATGGATACACAAAAGGCCTACCTGGAGTTTACCTGGAGAGAGTTCCGGGGGTCAACGCCCCCGCGGCCCGGGGGCCTAGGAACTAGGCCCCAAAGGGTTAACAGGAATACATATGGATTTATATCTACATATCTATAGTTCACTTATCTGTTACAAGCAAATTTAGGAAATTTGCTTAGTATATCTGGTATCTTATTTTCATTAATAAGATATCTTGACATGTCACATAGGTTATTATACTGTCTGTCTCTGTATTCCTCAATAAGTGGACAATTAAGCACATAGTGTTCAAGAGAGTGACCATATGCCTGATCACATAATTTACATTTAGTTTGATCATCATCTGTGTGTCTCCCAAACTGCCAGAAGTACTTGTAACCAAGCCTAAGTCTGGCCACTACAACATCAGTCAGTACTTGTAACCAAGCCTAAGTCTGGCCACTACAACATCAGTCAGTACTTGTAACCAAGCCTAAGTCTGACCACTACAACATCAGTCAGTACTTGTAACCAAGCCTAAGTCTGACCACTACAACATCAGTCAGTACTTGTAACCAAGACTAAGTCTGGCCACTACAACATCAGTCAGTACTTGTAACCAAGACTAAGTCTGGCCACTACAACATCAGTCAGTACTTGTAACCAAGACTAAGTCTGGCCACTACAACATCAGTCAGTACTTGTAACCAAGACTAAGTCAGGCCACTACAACATCAGTCAGTACTTGTAACCAAGCCTAAGCCAGGCCACTACAACATCAGTCAGTACTTGTAACCAAGACTAAGTCTGACCACTACAACATCAGTCAGTACTTGTAACCAAGCCTAAGTCTGACCACTACAACATCAGTCAGTACTTGTAACCAAGCCTAAGTCTGACCACTACAACATCAGTCAGTACTTGTAACCAAGACTAAGTCTGGCCACTACAACATCAGTCAGTACTTGTAACCAAGACTAAGTCTGGCCACTACAACATCAGTCAGTACTTGTAACCAAGAATAAGTCAGGCCACTACAACATCAGTCAGTACTTGTAACCAAGACTAAGTCTGGCCACTACAACATCAGTCAGTACTTGTAACCAAGACTAAGTCAGGCCACTACAACATCAGTCAGTACTTGTAACCAAGCCTAAGCCAGGCCACTACAACATCAGTCAGTACTTGTAACCAAGCCTAAGTCTGGCCACTACAACACCAGTCAGTACTTGTAACCAAGACTAAGTCTGGCCACTACAACACCAGTCAGTACTTGTAACCAAGCCTAAGTCTGGCCACTACAACATCAGTCAGTACTTGTAACCAAGCCTAAGTCTGGCCACTACAACATCAGTCAGTGTTCACATTGCAAGTTGCTCCATAAACATACTTATCTACGTTCATGTTATCATAGTGGGTTATAGATCTACTCAGGCTTCTAACTGCATTCCTATAACAATCATCTTCATTATTTACTTCTCTCCTAATATTATTCCTAATGCTAGACACAGTTATACCAAAGTTATATTCTACATTCTCCTTCTCGATACTCTTCTTGGCTAACATATCAACTTTATCATGAAGGAGTAATCCAATGTGTGATGGGATCCATAGCAATTATACATTAATTCCTTTGTCCCTAATTTTTGAGTATCTATACCTGGCTTCCCCAATGAGCATGTTGTTGGAGTCATTATATGAGTCAAGAGCCTTCAATGATGACATAGAATCAGTAATGATAGAGTCAAGCTCAGTGTCATAAGTTAGCTTTAGCGCCATTGGGATTGCAAACAGTTCAGTTTGCAGTGTAGACACCCAGTTGTTAATTCTTATGCCTAGTTCAGCAAGTTTATTATGGTTCTTAACTAGGGAGGTGGCAACAAGAGCAGATGCAGCCCTGCCAGAAGACTCCTGTTTAGATCCATCAGTGTATATAACTTGTGATAACTTATTACTACCAGCTAGGTGAGAAATTTCTTCTTGAGCAGTTGCTCTAACAAGAGATTTAAGGAAGGGATTACTAGCAATGAGCTTCTTGGGAGGAACTTGTAGGTATGTGATATTAAATGAACACATCTTCCATGGAGGGGTGAAATGCTCTTGTTGCCTACAGTGATACAGTTCATGCAGGTTATAAAACTTAATGCAACTGCACGTTTTCACAATCCATTTAGATCTGTGTGTATTTACCTCTAGACACTTGGTAAGATTCACTGTGACAGTGTCTGGTTCGTTTCTCAACATTCTAATACCGAGTACAGTGTTAATTTCAACAATCCTATCACTGATACTAGAAATACCAAGCTCCTTCCTCATGTTAAGAACTTTTGTAGATCTGGAACAACCAAGAATAATTCTGAGAGCTTCATTTTACATTAACTCCAAGGGTCGGAGAGAACTTTCTCTAGCTAATATCAACATGGGAGCAACATAATCAATTAAGGACCTAACATAGGCTATGTACGTCATTCTCACTGTTGCTGCTGCTGCTGCTGCTGCTGCTGCTGCTGCTGCTGCTGAAGCTGCTGAAGCTGCTGCTGCTGCTGCTGCTGCTGTCTGCTGGCTGCTGCTGCTGCTGCTGCTGCTGAAGCTGCTGAAGCTGCTGCTGCTGCTGTTGCTGCTGCTGCTGCTGCTGCTGCTGTCTGCTGCTGCTGCTGCTGCTGAAGCTGCTGAAGCTGCTGAAGCTGCTGCTGCTGCTGGCTGCTGACTGCTGGTTGCTGCTGCTGCTGCTGCTGCTGCTGCTGCTACTGTCTGCTCTCACTGTCTGCTGCTGCTGCTGCTGCTGCTGCTGGTTACTGCTGCTGCTGCTGCTGCTGCTGCTGCTGCTGCTGCTGCTGCTGCTGGTTGCTGCTGCTGGCTGCTGCTGCTGCTGCTGGTTGTTGCTGCTGTCTGCTGGCTGCTGCTGCTGCTGTTGCTGTCTGCTGGCTGCTGCTGCTGCTGCTGGTTGCTGCTGCTGCTGCTGGTTGCTGCTGCTGCTGTTGCTGCTGGTTGCTGCTGCTGCTGCTGGTTGCTGCTGCTGCTGCTGCTGCTGGCTGCTGACTGCTGGTTGCTGCTGCTGCTGCTGCTGCTGCTGGCTGCTGCTGCTGCTGCTTGCTGCTGCTGCTGCTGCTGCTATTGCTGCTGCTGCTGCTGCTGCTATTGCTATTGCTGCTGCTGCTGCTGCTATTGCTGCTGCTGCTGCTGCTGCTGCTGCTGCTATTGCTGCTGCTGCTGCTGTCTGCTCTCACTATCTGCTGTCACTGTCTGCTGTCACTGTCTGCTGCTGTCACTGCTGTCACTGTCTGCTGTCACTGTCTGTTGTCACTGTCTGCTGTCACTCTGCTGTCACTGTCTGCTGTCACTGTCTGCTGTCAATGTCTGCTGTCACTGGCTGCTGCTGCTGTTGCTGCTGCTGCTGTCACTGTCTGCTGTCACTGTCTGCTGTCACTGTCTGCTGCTGTCACTGTCTGCTGTCACTGTCTGCTGTCACTGTCTGCTGCTGTCACTGCTGTCACTGTCTGCTGTCACTGTCTGCTGCTGTCACTGTCTGCTGTCACTGTCTGCTGCTGTAGTTGTACCATCACTACTCAACCTTCCATACTGCTATATATGATCATTTATGTAACTAATTATGTCTACCTGAATAAACTAACTTATTTAGCATAACAACACATTACACTTAATTATGTAAGAAAACCTTCATGAAAGTTACAAGTTACCAGAGTTTAAATATATAATATTTATTTCTACTAGTAGACGATATAACTTATACAGACCATAGCTGACATCAATGACATACTATATAACTTATACAGACCATAGCTGACATCAATGACATACTATATAACTTATACAGACCATAGCTGACATCAATGACATACTATATAACTTATACAGACCATAGCTGACATCAATGACATACTATATAACTTATACAGACCATAGCTGACATCAATGACATACTATACAGATAAAAGATAAATATTTTATTTGTAAGATTACAATGTATATTTGCAGTTTTAATTAAGTACAGAGAAAATCACTACTAAGCCGGGGCATAGAGAGCCCCTTGTTAGGCAGAGTATTTCAGGAAAATTAAGGTTAATTATGTCCCAGGATGCAACCCACACCAGTCTGCTAACACCCAGGTACCTTTATTCTGCTTGTGAGTTATAAGGAAAGGCTGATTTTTTTTCAGTGAGCTAGGGACTAGCTCACTAGTACCGAACTTGCACACGAAAATCACTCACTACGAAAGCAAAAGACTTGGCAGACGATGCTCCATCCCCCCAATGAACAGCAGGGGTGTCACTAGCACGTTAAGAGACCATACAATAAGTGTCAGGGGCCCGAGACTGTTCAACTGCCTCCCAGCATACATAAGGGGGATTACCAACAGACCCCTGGCAGTCTTCAAGCTGGCACTGGACAAGCACCTAAAGTCAGTTCCGGATCAGCCGGGCTGTGGCTCGTATGTTGGTTTGTGTGCAGCCAGCAGCAACAGCCTGGTTGATCAGGCTCTGATCCTCCAGGAGGCCTGGTCACAGACCGGGCCGCGGGGGCGTTGATCCCCGGAACTCTCTCCAGGTAACTCCAGGTAAACTCCAGTTAGGTAAGTTTATATAGGAACAGGTACACAGATGTAGGATTTTAATATACAGTAACTTGTAAATTACCAAGAATAACCAAGATCAGACCAAGTTAGGTTAAGTTAGGTACAGTTTGTCAGGAAACAGGACAAGTGTTTCCTGACGGAAGGTTTAGTTATATGATGACCCACAGCTGGAGTTTTTGGTCATCTGACTGAGACCTTCCACTGGCTTACTCCTCCACCACTTTAAAAATTAATGTAATAATTATAACCATATCAGACAGTGACTTATTATTATTATTAAATATTCGCCGGTATTCTCCCGGCCCGGGCCTTTTCCAAGTGGTGGCCCGGCCTTGGCTCCCTCTTTAGGGAGTGTCTGAGACCTAAGTCTCCCATGGGAGGAGGCACAAGTACCTCCTCATCTTTGGGACCAACTGTCCCCAGGCCTAGCCACAAGCTAGGCCTCTCTGGTCTGCCATCCCCGCCCCAAGGGGGCTAATGGGAATGACAGTCTTATGAGCTAAAGGCTCGGGCTCAGGCACCTACCCTACCCTAGAAGGGCTGGGCATGGTGTCGATCATATCATACAGTTAGTTAGTTAAAGATTAGCCGGTATTCTCCCGGCCCGGGCCTTGTCCAAGTGGTGGCCCGGCCTTGGCTCCCTCTTTAGGGAGTGTCTGAGACCTAAGTCTCCCATGGGAGGAGGCACAAGTACCTCCTCATCTTTGGGACCAACTGTCCCCAGGCCTAGCCACAAGCTAGGCCTCTCTGGTCTGCCATTCCCGCCCCAAGGGAGCTAATGGGAATAACAGTCTTATGAGCTAAAGGCTCGGGCTCAGGCACCTACCCTACCCTAGAAGGGCTGGGCATGGTGTCGATATATATCATAGTGACTTATTTCCATTATAAATAAAATTAAGATCTCATAACCTAACAATATAAAATAATTATGTAAATATAATAATTCCAGACGTGGACTGCTGGGAGAAAGATAAGATAAAATAAGTTGAAATAAGATAAGATAAGATAAAATAAGATAAAATAAGATAACCACAGAAAACAATGAAACAAGATATATTAGATACAGAGGAATTTTTATATCTGCAACATGAAGAAGATACAACAGGAAAGCTATCGGTATAGGTTCTGTAGACTGGTTTAAGTCCTACCTTAGCAACAGGAGACAAATAGTCAAAATCAACAAAACGGAATCAGAACCCCTGCCGATAACATGTGGAGTTCCCCAAGGTAGTATTCTGGGTCCCTTACTATTCTTATGTTATGTCAATGATATGCCTATCAGTGTCAAGTGCAAACTCCTACTGTATGCAGATGACAGTGCTCTGTTAGTGACAGGTAAAGACCCACAAGATATTGCTAATGTTTTAACACTGGAACTGGAGTCCTGCAGCAAATGGTTAGTAGACAACAAACTATCATTACACCTAGGGAAAACTGAAGCCATTCTCTTTGGAACGAAACATAAACTGAGAAGGGTAAATAATTTTAATGTTCAGTGTAATGGGGAGTCCATCACTTTGGTTTCATCAGTTAAATATCTGGGAATCCCCTTTGACCCATGCATGTCAGGAGAATTGATAGGGAACAGTGTAGTAAAGAAAGCGAATGCCAGGCTGAAATTCCTGTATAGACAAGCACAGTGTCTACCTACTGAGGCTCGCAGGACCCTATGTCTAGCCCTTATACAATGCCATATGGATTACGCTTGCTCTTCTTGGTACTCTGCCTTGACAAAAAAACTGAAAGATAGACTGCAAATCACCCAGAACAAAATCGTAAGATTCATCCTGGGGCTGGGACCAAGAGAACATGTAGGCCAGGATGAATTACAGCAGTTGGATATGCTGAATGTTGAAGACAGAGTAAAACAACTGAAGCTAAATCATGTTTATAAAATTGCTCACGAACAGTGTCCAGAATATCTTGCTGTCAATTTTGTCAAGGTTGGGAACCAAAGCAATCATAGTACTAGGGGGAGAGAGCACAACTTTGTAGTAGCCACAGTCAGTGGCCAGGCTTCAAACACCTTTTATTGTACAGCAATAAAGGAATGGAACAGACTACCCACAAATGTCAAGGCCAGTCATAGCTTGAACCAGTTCAAGAAGACTGCCAAAAAGTGTCTGATGAATGAAGCAACAGAAAGGGAGGGGAATGATTTTCTATTTTTTAGCTAAAATACGTGTAAATTTTACCTTATCCCTAGTAATGACCCTCGTATTGTAGATAGTCTTAATGACCCTCGTGTAGTAGATAGTCTTAATGACCCTCGTATTGTAGATAGTCTTAATGACCCTCGTGTAGTAGATAGTCTTTTTAGTATGATAATAAGATGTTATCTTCATTATAGAATAATAAGAAAATATTATAACCTTTATATTATAATAATAAGGTAAAAGGACCCCAATGGAAATAAGTCACTCTGTCTGACTTTTTTGGGTTATCCCAGGTTCTCTACACATATGCTGCTATGTATGATAATTCTATGTAACTGTATTGTGTATACCTGAATAAATTTACTTACTTACTTACTCTCACATTGGTAGATTAGTGGAATAATTGTTAAAAATATGTAAGTTTATTCAGGTGTACATAAATAATTACATAAATTATCATACATAGCAGCATATGTGTAGAGAACAAATTATTGGACAAATTATTGAAGGCTGGACACATTTTTATGCTAATTCATGTATATCTGTCACCTAATATACTCCTTATATAGCTCAGGGAGATAAATTGATATTATTATTAACCATTTTGAGAGGCCTGCAAACAGTCCTGACAAAAAATATCAAAAATATCAAAAATATCAAAAATATCAAAAATATAAAAAAAATATAAAAAATATAAAAAATATCAAAAATATCAAAAATATCAAAAATATCAAAAATATCAAAAATATCAAAAATATTAAAATATCAAAAATATCAAAAATATCAAAAATATCAAAAATATCAAAAATATCAAAAATATCAAAAATATCAAAAATATCAAAAATATCAAAAATATCAAAAATATTAAAATATCAAAAATATTAAAATATCAAAAATATCAAAAATATCAAAAATATCAAAAATATTAAAATATAAAAATATTAAAATATCAAAAATATTAAAAATATCAAAATCACTACATTATTAATGATACTTGAAATAAAGATGTTATACCCATTTTTTTATTGCTTCAGTTATATGGACATTTTTGATAATTTTCCCAAGTTCAGCATGTGTAAATATGACTAATATAATAATTAATATTAAAATGTGATGCTGATTTGACCCGTCAAGAAATTTAGTGAAGATGTACAGACTGACACAGTGAAGACGCCATTGTGAATTAATCAAGGATTGGATGTGACATTTTGTGTTATGTAATCAGGCGCCATCGAGGTCAAATTGTTGTATATTAACCTTAGTCCATAATCTAGAAGTTGCTGATACGTTCCCCGCTGAAGAACTGCGGTAAATAGCGTGGAAAACCCTTACAATTCGGCAACAATGATGGTAAAATAAAGTTCTCCAATTCTTCCCAGCAGCACAGTTAAGTGACGTTTACCCATAATGTGCAGTAGTTTTGCGTTGGCCGTCGTAAATCCTAGCCGTTAGGGTGTTTTAATTGTGATCCATTAATTAAATGGTGAGTACTCTGGTTAAATTTTCCTTTTTATTTATATATGCATATATTTTTATTAAACTGCAGTATACAGACCCTCCGGATCTACTATGAAAGTAATGAAGCTTAAGCTTGAGGGCCCTTAATCCCAGAGGGGCCCCCATAACAGTCCAAGCTTTAGGACCCCTAAACCCAGAGGGGCCCCAGAATTATTATTATAATCAAGGGGGAAGCGCTAAACCCGGAGGATTATACAGCGCCTGGGGGGGATGTGGAAGGCATTCAGGCTTAATTTCAATTACTCAGATATGGTAAACATGAGGAAATTAAATCTTCATCAGGGTACAAAACAAATTCTGGCCACAAAATAGAGCGAAACACCAACGTCAAAGACCTGGGAGTGATCATGTCGGAGGATCTCACCTTCAAGGACCATAACATTGTATCAATCGCATCTGCTAGAAAAATGACAGGATGGATAATGAGAACCTTCAAAACTAGGGAGGCCAAGCCCATGATGACACTCTTTAGGTCACTTGTTCTATCTAGGCTGGAATATTGCTGCACTCTAACAGCACCTTTCAAGGCAGGTGAAATTGCCGACCTAGAAAATGTACAGAGAACCTTCATGGCGCGCATAACGGAAATAAAACACCTCAATTACTGGGAGCGATTGAAGTTCCTAAACCTGTATTCCCTGGAATGCAGGCGGGAGAGATACATGATTATATACACCTGGAAAATCCTAGAGGGACTAGTACCGAACTTGCACACGAAAATCACTCACTACGAAAGCAAAAGACTTGGCAGACGATGCACCATCCCCCCAATGAAAAGCAGGGGTGTCACTAGCACGTTAAGAGACCATACAATAAGTGTCAGGGGCCCGAGACTGTTCAACTGCCTCCCAGCATATATAAGGGGGATTACCAACAGACCCCTGGCAGTCTTCAAGCTGGCACTGGACAAGCACCTAAAGTCAGTTCCTGATCAGCCGGGCTGTGGCTCGTACGTTGGTTTGCGTGCAGCCAGCAGCAACAGCCTGGTTGATCAGGCTCTGATCCACCAGGAGGCCTGGTCACAGACCGGGCCGCGGGGGCGTTGACCCCCGGAACTCTCTCCAGGTAAACCCAGGGTGAGAAACCCAAGGGATCCATGGAACCCAGGGTGAGAAACCCAAGGGATCCATGGAGCCCTGGGTGAGAAACCCAAGGGATCCATGGAACCCAGGGTGAGAAACCCAAGGGATCCATGGAACCCAGGGTGAGAAACCCAAGGGATCCATGGAATCCTGGGTGAGAAACCCAAGGGATCCATGGAACCCAGGGTGAGAAACCCAAGGGATCCATGGAACCCAGGGTGAGAAACCCAAGGGATCCATGGAGCCCTGGGTGAGAAACCCAAGGGATCCATGGAACCCAGGGTGAGAAACCCAAGGGATCCATGGAACCCAGGGTGAGAAACCCAAGGGATCCATGGAATCCTGGGTGAGAAACCCAAGGGATCCATGGAACCCAGGGTGAGAAACCCAAGGGATCCATGGAACCCAGGGTGAGAAACCCAAGGGATCCATGGAACCCTGGGTGAGAAACCCAAGGGATCCATGGAACCCTGGGTGAGAAACCCAAGGGATCCATGGAACCCAGAGTGAGAAACCCAAGGAATCCATGGAACCCTGGGTGAGAAACCCAAGGGATCCATGGAACCCAGGGTGAGAAACGCAAGGGATCCATGGAACCCTGGGTGAGAAACCCAAGGGATCCATGGAACCCAGGGTGAGAAATCCAAGGGATCCATGGAACCCAGGGTGAGAAACCCAAGGGATCCATGGAACCCTGGGTGAGAAACCCAAGGGATCCATGGAACCCAGGGTGAGAAACCCAAGGGATCCATGGAACCCAGGGTGAGAAACCCAAGGGATCCATGGAACCCAGGGTGAGAAACCCAAGGGATCCATGGAACCCAGGGTGAGAAACCCAAGGGATCCATGGAACCCAGGGTGAGAAACCCAAGGGATCCATGGAACCCTGGGTGAGAAACCCAAGGGATCCATGGAACCCAGGGTGAGAAACCCAAGGGATCCATGGAACCCTGGGTGAGAAACCCAAGGGATCCATGGAACCCTGGGTGAGAAACCAAAGGGATCCATGGAACCCAGGGTGAGAAACCCAAGGGATCCATGGAACCCTGGGTGAGAAACCCAAGGGATCCATGGAACCCAGGGTGAGAAACCCAAGGGATCCATGGAACCCTGGGTGAGAAACCCAAGGGATCCATGGAACCCTGGGTGAGAAACCCAAGGGATCCATGGAACCCAGGGTGAGAAACCCAAGGGATCCATGGAACCCTGGGTGAGAAACCCAAGGGATCCATGGAACCCAGGGTGAGAAACCCAAGGGATCCATGGAACCCTGGGTGAGAAACCCAAGGGATCCATGGAACCCAGGGTGAGAAACCCAAGGGATCCATGGAACCCTGGGTGAGAAACCCAAGGGATCCATGGAACCCAGGGTGAGAAACCCAAGGGATCCATGGAACCCTGGGTGAGAAACCCAAGGGATCCATGGAACCCTGGGTGAGAAACCCAAGGGATCCATGGAACCCAGGGTGAGAAACCCAAGGGATCCATGGAACCCTGGGTGAGAAACCCAAGGGATCCATGGAACCCAGGGTGAGAAACCCAAGGGATCCATGGAACCCAGGGTGAGAAACCCAAGGGATCCATGGAACCCTGGGTGAGAAACCCAAGGGATCCATGGAACCCAGGGTGAGAAACCCAAGGGATCCATGGAACCCTGGGTGAGAAACCCAAGGGATCCATGGAACCCTGGGTGAGAAACCCAAGGGATCCATGGAACCCAGGGTGAGAAACCCAAGGGATCCATGGAACCCTGGGTGAGAAACCCAAGGGATCCATGGAACCCAGGGTGAGAAACCCAAGGGATCCATGGAACCCTGGGTGAGAAACCCAAGGGATCCATGGAACCCAGGGTGAGAAACCCAAGGGATCCATGGAACCCTGGGTGAGAAACCCAAGGGATCCATGGAACCCTGGGTGAGAAACCGGAGGTAGTCTGTTTATCTCACAAAATTCCCCGTGGATATATAACGTCACTCCTTCCGGTGATAACATAGCTGACTTATCATAAATTATGCTGTCGCCACCGGAATATCAGCAGCCGTGGTACCATCTCAGCAGCCGTAGTACCACCACAGCAGCCGTGGTACCACCACAGCAGCCGTGGTACCATCACAGCAGCCGTAGTACCATCACAGCAGCCGTGGTACCACCATTACTTGTGGGTGCTGGAGATTATCCTCAGCTAGAGGAGAAACTCGGCTGTCTCAGCTAGGCTTCCCCAGTAACTCGGCTGTCTCAGCTAGGCTTCCCCAGTAACTCGGCTGTCTCAGCTAGGCTTCCCCAGTAACTCGGCTGTCTCAGCTAGGCTTCCCCAGTAACTCGGCTGTCTCAGCTAGGCTTCCCCAGTAACTCGGCTGTCTCAGCTAGGCTTCCACAGTAACTCGACTGTCTCAGCTAGGCTTCCCCAGTAACTCGGCTGTCTCAGCTAGGCTTCCCCAGTAACTCGACTGTCTCAGCTAGGCTTCCCCAGTAACTCGGCTGTCTCAGCTAGGCTTCCTCAGTTATTATTCTCAGAAATGTTTTTCTGTTTAAGCTTCTGAAGGTTAAAGACTATCCTGTTAATACCTAGAAGGGGGGGTTCCGGGGGGGGGGGGTCAACGCCCCTCACGGCGCGGTCCGTGACCAGGCTTCGTGGTGGATCAGGGCCTGATCAACCAGGCTCTTACTGCTGGCTACACATAAACCGATGTACGAGCCACAACCTAGCTGGTCAGGTACTGACTTTAGGTACTTGTCTAACTCCTTGATGTTAAGAATTAATCTTAGTCTGCCCGAAATGCCTAGCCATGCTAGGTGTCCTAGTGGCACCCTCTGTAATACCTAGCCATGCTAGGTGTCCTAGTGGCACCCTCTGTAATACCTAGCCATGCTAGGTGTCCTAGTGGCACCCTCTAATACCTAGCCATGCTAGGTGTCCTAGTGGCACCCTCTGTAATACCTAGCCATGCTAGGTGTCCTAGTGGCACCCTCTGTAATACCTAGCCATGCTAGGTGTCCTAGTGGCACCCTCTGTAATACCTAGCCATGCTAGGTGTCCTAGTGGCACCCTCTGTAATACCTAGCCATGCTAGGTGTCCTAGTGGCCTCCCCTGTAATACCTAGCCATGCTAGGTGTCCTAGTGGCCCCCTCTGTAATACCTAGCCATGCTAGGTGTCCTAGTGGCACCCTCTGTAATACCTAGCCATGCTAGGTGTCCTAGTGTCACCCTCTGTAATACCTAGCCATGCTAGGTGTCCTAGTGGCCCCCTCTGTAATACCTAGCCATGCTAGGTGTCCTAGTGGCCCCCTCTGTAATTAGTATCTTATAACATGTAAGCAACCTCTGAGGGTCCCTAGATCAAGAGCCCCTCACCAGCATCAAGCCACCTCTGAGGGTCCCTAGATTAAGAGCCCCTCACCAGCATCAAGCAACCTCTGAGGGTCCCTATATCAAGAGCCCCTCACCAGCATCAAGCAACCTCTGAGGGTCCCTAGATCAAGATCCCCTCACCAGCATCAAGCAACCTCTGGGGGTCCCTAGATCAAGAGCCCCTCACCAGCATCAAGCAACCTCTGAGGGTCCCTAGATCAGGAGCCCCTCACCAGCACCAAGCAACCTCTGAGGATCCCTAGATCAAGAGCCCCTCACCAGCATCAAGCAACCTCTGAGGGTCCCTAGATCAAGAGCCCCTCACCAGCATCAAACCACCTCTGAGGGTCTCTAGATCAAGAGCCCCTCACCAGCATCAAGCAACCTCTGAGGGTCCCTAGATCAAGAGTCCCTCACCAGAATCAAGCAACCTCTGAGGGTCCCTAGATCAAGAGCCCCTCATCAGCATCAAACAACCTCTGAGGGTCTCTAGATCAAGAGCCCCTCACCAGCAACAAACAACCTCTGAGGGTCTCTATATCAAGAGGCCCTCACCAGCATCAAACAACCTCTGAGGGTCCCTAGATCAAGAGCCCCTCACCAGCATCAACCTCTGAGGGTCCCTAGATCAAGAGCCCCTCACCAGCATCAAGCAACCTCTGAGGGTCCCTAGATCAAGAGCCCCTCACAGCATCAAGCAACCTCTGAGGGTCCCTAGATCAAGAGCCCCTCACCAGCATCAGTCAACCTCTGAGGGTCCCTAGATCAAGAGCCCCTCACCAGCATCAAACAACCTCTGAGGGTCTCTAGATCAAGAGCCCCTCACCAGCATCAAGCAACCTCAGGGTCCCTAGATCAAGAGCCCCTCACCAGCATCAAGCAACCTCTGAGGGTCCCTATATCAAGAGCCCCTTACCAGCATCAAACAACCTCTGAGGGTCCCTAGATCAAGAACCCCTCACCAGCATCAAGCAACCTCTGAGGGTCCCTAGAGCAAGAGCCCCTCACCAGCATCAATCTCTGAGGGTCTCTAGATCAAGAGCCCCTCACCAGCATCAAACAACCTCTGAGGGTCTCTAGATCAAGGGCCCCTCACCAGCATCAAGCAACCTCTGAGGGTCTCTAGATCAAGAGCCCCTCACCAGCATCAAACAACCTCTGAGGGTCTAGATCAAGGGCCCCTCACCAGCATCAAGCAACCTGAGGGTCTCTAGATCAAGAGCCCCTCACCAGCATCAAACAACCTCTGAGGGTCTCTAGATCAAGGGCCCCTCACCAGCATCAAGCAACCTCTGAGGGTCTCTAGATCAAGAGCCCCTCACCAGCATCAAACAACCTCTGAGGGTCTAGATCAAGGGCCCCTCACCAGCATCAAGCAACCTCTGAGGGTCCCTAGATCAAGAGCCCCTCACCAGCACCAAGCAACCTCTGAGGGTCCCTAGATCAAGAGCCCCTCACCAGCATCAGTCAACCTCTGAGGGTCCATAGATCAAGAACCCCTCACCAGCATCAAACCTCTGAGGGTCCCTAGATCAAGAGCCTCTCACCAGCATCAAGCAACCTCTGAGGATCCCTAGATCAAGAGCCCCTCACCAGCATCAAACAACCTCTGAGGGTCCCTATATCAAGAGCCCCTCACCAGCATCAAACAACCTCTGAGGGTCCCTAGATCAAGAACCCCTCACCAGCATCAAGCAACCTTTGAGGGTCCCTAGATCAAGAGCCCCTCACCAGCTTCAAACAACCTCTGAGGGTCCCTAGATCAAGAGCCCCTCACCAGCATCAAACAACCTCTGAGGGTCCCTAGATCAAGAGCCCCTCACCAGCATCAAACAACCTCTTAGGGTCCCTAGATCAAGAACCCCTCACCAGCATCAAGCAACCTTTGAGGGTCCCTAGATCAAGAGCCCCTCACCAGCACCAAGCAACCTCTGAGGGTCCCTATATCAAGAGCCCCTCACCAGCATCAAACAACCTCTGAGGGTCCCTAGATCAAGAGCCCCTCACCAGCATCAAACAACCTCTTAGGGTCCCTAGATCAAGAACCCCTCACCAGCATCAAGCAACCTTTGAGGGTCCCTAGATCAAGAGCCCCTCACCAGCACCAAGCAACCTCTGAGGGTCCCTATATCAAGAGCCCCTTACCAGCATCAAACAACCTCTGAGGGTCCCTAGATCAAGAACCCCTCACCAGCATCAAGCAACCTCTGAGGGTCCCTAGAGCAAGAGCCCCTCACCAGCATCAATCTCTGAGGGTCTCTAGATCAAGAGCCCCTCACCAGCATCAAACAACCTCTGAGGGTCTCTAGATCAAGGGCCCCTCACCAGCATCAAGCAACCTCAGGGTCCCTAGATCAAGAGCCCCTCACCAGCATCAAGCAACCTCTGAGGGTCCCTATATCAAGAGCCCCTTACCAGCATCAAACAACCTCTGAGGGTCCCTAGATCAAGAACCCCTCACCAGCATCAAGCAACCTCTGAGGGTCCCTAGAGCAAGAGCCCCTCACCAGCATCAATCTCTGAGGGTCTCTAGATCAAGAGCCCCTCACCAGCATCAAACAACCTCTGAGGGTCTCTAGATCAAGGGCCCCTCACCAGCATCAAGCAACCTCTGAGGGTCTCTAGATCAAGAGCCCCTCACCAGCATCAAACAACCTCTGAGGGTCTAGATCAAGGGCCCCTCACCAGCATCAAGCAACCTGAGGGTCTCTAGATCAAGAGCCCCTCACCAGCATCAAACAACCTCTGAGGGTCTCTAGATCAAGGGCCCCTCACCAGCATCAAGCAACCTCTGAGGGTCTCTAGATCAAGAGCCCCTCACCAGCATCAAACAACCTCTGAGGGTCTAGATCAAGGGCCCCTCACCAGCATCAAGCAACCTCTGAGGGTCCCTAGATCAAGAGCCCCTCACCAGCACCAAGCAACCTCTGAGGGTCCCTAGATCAAGAGCCCCTCACCAGCATCAGTCAACCTCTGAGGGTCCATAGATCAAGAACCCCTCACCAGCATCAAACCTCTGAGGGTCCCTAGATCAAGAGCCTCTCACCAGCATCAAGCAACCTCTGAGGATCCCTAGATCAAGAGCCCCTCACCAGCATCAAACAACCTCTGAGGGTCCCTATATCAAGAGCCCCTCACCAGCATCAAACAACCTCTGAGGGTCCCTAGATCAAGAACCCCTCACCAGCATCAAGCAACCTTTGAGGGTCCCTAGATCAAGAGCCCCTCACCAGCTTCAAACAACCTCTGAGGGTCCCTAGATCAAGAGCCCCTCACCAGCATCAAACAACCTCTGAGGGTCCCTAGATCAAGAGCCCCTCACCAGCATCAAACAACCTCTTAGGGTCCCTAGATCAAGAACCCCTCACCAGCATCAAGCAACCTTTGAGGGTCCCTAGATCAAGAGCCCCTCACCAGCACCAAGCAACCTCTGAGGGTCCCTATATCAAGAGCCCCTCACCAGCATCAAACAACCTCTGAGGGTCCCTAGATCAAGAGCCCCTCACCAGCATCAAACAACCTCTTAGGGTCCCTAGATCAAGAACCCCTCACCAGCATCAAGCAACCTTTGAGGGTCCCTAGATCAAGAGCCCCTCACCAGCACCAAGCAACCTCTGAGGATCCCTAGATCAAGAGCCCCTCACCAGCATCAAACAACCTCTGAGGGTCCCTAGATCAAGAGCCCCTCACCAGCATCAAACAACCTCTTAGGGTCCCTAGATCAAGAACCCCTCACCAGCTTCAAACAACCTCTGAGGGTCCCTATATCAAGAGCCCCTCACCAGCATCAAACAACCTCTGAGGGTCCCTAGATCAAGAGCCCCTCACCAGCATCAAGGGACCTGAGGGTCATGATAGAAGACAAGGTTGGAAGGGTAACTATGACAAGTGGTGAGGGGGACGAGGTGGCCGAGTGGTTAAGGCGTTGGACTGCTAATCCAATAGGGTCTCCCTGCGTGGGTTCGAATCCCATCCTCGTCGCATCAGATTTTTAATGTTATTTTGAAATAATTTGTTCACTCCTTCATAATTGTTTGTCTTCTGAGGTTTAGATCTGATAAATACAGAAGGACGTTATAATCGACAGGGTTTTAATATATTTTATACGAGCGCTGTGCCACACCACTTCTGTACTCACATAATTGTGGTTGCAGGGGTTGATTCATAGCTCCTGGTCCCAGAACCTTAACGTCCTAGTCTTGGCTTATGAGTTTTCCCAAAATAACTTATCGGTATCTATTACTAAGGTTGATAACAACAGTAAAAAAAAATTAATGTAATTAGTCCATCGATATTGACAATAATTACAACCAGAATACATTGAAAATAAGCCTTATGGAGGTAATACAGAAGGCCCAGAGTGGCCGTGATCGTATAGTGGTTAGTACATTGCGTTGTGGCCGCAATAACCCAGGTTCGAATCCTGGTCACGGCAAGTGGGATACGTGTTTTATTATTCTTTAAAACAATGTTTTAGGTCATTAGTTTTAGTTTACAGGTTTTTCATAATTGTTGTTAGGTTATTGAAGCTAAAACGTTGTGTAGTTTTGGAGGTAAGATATGTAGATACACGAGTGTGACCTGACTAGCATGGGCCAGTGCTGCAGCAGCAGCAGCAGCAGCAGCAGCAGCAGCAGCAGCAGCAGCAGCAGCAGCAGCAGCAGCAGCAGCAGCAGCAGGAGCAGCAGCAGGAGCATCAGCAGCAGCAGCAGCAGCAGCAGCAGCAGGAGCAGCAGCAGCAGCAGGTGCAGCAGCAGCAGCAGCAGCAGCAGCAGCAGCAGCAGCAGCAGGAGCAGCAGCAGCAGCAGCAGCAGCAGCAGCAGCAGCAGCAGCAGGAGCAGCAGCAGCAGCAGCAGCAGCAGCAGCAGCAGACACAGCAGCAGACAGCAGCAGACACAGCAGCAGACACAGCAGCAGACACAGCAGCAGACACAGCAGCAGTCACAGCAGCAGCGGACACAACAGCAGACACAGCAGCAGCGGACACAGCAGCAGACACAGCAGCAGACACAGCAGCAGCAGCGGACACAGCAGCAGCAGCGGACACAGCAGCAGCAGCAGCAGCAGCGGACACAGCAGCAGCAGCAGCGGACACAGCAGCAGCAGACACAGCAGCAGCCACAGCAGCAGCAGTAGACACAGCATCAGCAGACACAGCAGCAGCCACAGCAGCAGCAGTAGACACAGCATCAGCAGCCACAGCAGCAGCAGTAGACACAGCATCAGCAGCCACAGCAGTAGACACAGCATCAGTAGCCACAGCAGCAGCAGTAGACACAGCATCAGCAGCCGCAGCAGCAGCAGACACAGCATCAGCAGCCACAGCAGTAGACACAGCAGCAGCAGTAGACACAGCAGCAGCAGTAGACACAGCATCAGCAGCCACAGCAGCAGCCACAGTAGTAGACACAGCAGCAGCCACAGCAGCAGCAGCAGCCACAGCAGTAGACACAGCAGCCATAGCAGCAGCCACAGCAGCAGCAGCAGCAGCCACAGAAGCAGCAGCAGCCACAGAAGCAGCAGCAGCTACAGCAGCAGCAGCCACAGCAGCAGCTACATCAGCAGCAGCCACAGCAGCAGCAGCAGCCACAGCAGCAGCAGCCACAGCAGCAGCCACAGTAGCAGCAGCAGCCACAGAAGCAGCAGCAGCCACAGCAGCAGCCACAGTAGCAGCAGCAGCCACAGAAGCAGCAGCAGCCACAGCAGCCACAACAGCAGCAGCAGCCACAGCAGCCACAACAGCAGCAGCAGCCACAGCAGCAGCAGCAGCCACAGAAGCAGCAGCAGCAGCCACAGCAACAGCAGCCACAGCAGCAGAGCCACAGCAGCAGCAGCCACAGCAGCAGCAGCCACAGCAGCAGCAGCCACAGAAGCAGCAGCAGCCACAGCAGATACAACATCAGCAGCAGCCACAGCAGATATAACATCAGCAGCAGCATCCACAGCAGCAGCAGCCACAGCAGCAGCAGCCACAGCAGCAGCAGCCACAGCAGATACAACATCAGCAGCAGCCACAGCAGATATAACATCAGCAGCAGCAGCCACAGCAGATATAACATCAGCAGCAGCATCCACAGCAGCAGCAGCAGCAGCCACAGCAGCAGCAGCAGCCACAACAGCAGCAGCAGCCACAGCAGCAGCAGCAGCAGCCACAGCAGCAGCAGCCACAGCAGCAGCAGCAGCCACAGCAGCCACAGCAGCAGCAGCCACAGCAGCAGCAGCCACAGCAGCAGCCACAGCAGCAGCAGCCACAGCAGCAGCAGCAGCAGCCACAGCAGCAGCAGTAGACACAGAAGCTGCAGTAGACATCATTCCAGAGTTGGCAGTGATGGAAACTATTTAAAACCAGAAGAACAGCCAGTCACTTCCTGTGACTGGCTGTTCTGCTTCTCGTAGCAGGAATTAACCTGATCCAGACTACTGAGGGGTCCTTGACACCTATCAAGGACCCCAATGGTAATAAGTTACTTTGAATTTTTTGGGTTATCCTGGGTAATTTACACTATTTATGACAATTGTACCTAAATAAACTTACTGAGGGTCTGATTTCATTGTCTTCCACTCTCTGGTTCATCTCTGTGCTAAATTAAGAACGGTATTGAATGTCGATCACAATAAAGATATCTAGGCATTACACGTCTTATTCAAGATCAAAACACTACATACATACTTACAGTTGTCAGGTGGGTGACAGTAGGTGAAGGTCTGTTGCTTAATTACTTTTGAAGTCTGTCAACTATCCGAGGGTTATTAATTAAAGCTGTACGTAACTTGTTCACCTTAGTTAAGAATACTTTCATCCCTAAGACAGAGATTAAAGTAAAACTCTCAGTGTATATACACAGTAAAAAACACATCCAGTGTATAAAACTGCAAGGTTATATACAATAAGAGGTGTATATAACCACAATGTTATATACACCTCTCGGGTGACCCAACCGCTGACCCTAGTGGGTTTAGAACTTAGTTTTGATTATTATAATAATAATCTCAGGTGACCCTTCACCTTCTGGGTCACAAATAAACAAGACACCAAAGCAAGAAAGATAAAATAAAATGAATAGCCAGGTTTTTATTATTATTACAGTCAAACCTAAGAGCTAAACCCACAAGGAGCCAAGCTATGAGGTGGGCACATGAGGTACAACCTCTGGATCATAGGTGGTGCTGACATGTACTCCCATTACCTGAGATTTAACAGAGGTTAGATTAGGTAATATTTGCCAGGAAACAGGACAAGTGTTTCCTGATGTGGGTCCTAAGCATATGATGACCTGCTTGAAATGCACACTATGGTAGTGACTTTCTTTTGTGCTTAACAGCATTTTATTACATGTAAACTACAATTTGTATACTGTAATAATGTTGGTAGAATTACCGACAGTATGTAAAGTAAAAGGACACAAGTGCAACTAATGTGACATTTTATTGTGGCAACGTTTCGCT
Source organism: Cherax quadricarinatus (assembly GCF_038502225.1). Lineage (NCBI taxonomy): Eukaryota > Metazoa > Arthropoda > Malacostraca > Decapoda > Parastacidae > Cherax > Cherax quadricarinatus. Next base: position 351,415 of record NC_091386.1, read on the forward strand.
CTCCAGGAGCTTTGTCAAGCCGATACAAACAATATATGGACACAGAGTAACTACCACAAAAGCCATCGAGGTTATACGACGTAAAGTCAATCAGGACTTTAATCTTCCTCTACCTCCCGGAGATTTTGTTGACTTGATTGAACTCTGTGTTAATTTCAACTGTTTTTCTTTCAATAACAAACTCTACAAACAAACCTACGGCATGGGAATGGGGTCCCCCATCAGTGCCGTCCTAGCCAACTTATACATGGAACACCTAGAGTCTGAACACTTCGCAAACATCATCCCTTCAAGCGTCACTCGGTTACGTTACATGGACGACGTCCTCGTAATAACTCCCAAACGTTTTGATGTACGGAATCTTCAAGCAAGGCTCAACGCAGTTGAACCGGCGATCCAGTTTACACTAGAAGAAGAGTCCAATGACAAGCTACCTTTCCTCGACGTCCTCATTCACAAAGTAGACAACAACCTAAGATTTCAAGTTTATCGGAAACCTACCAATAAAAATGATCTCACACACTCCTATTCCAGTCAAGATACCAAGACCAAAAGAGGCATCATCATCGGGTTTTTCCTAAGAGCATACCGAATTTGTAATCCTGAGTTTCTTGACGAGGAATGTACATACATTCACCAAACCTTCACTGAGTTACATTTTCCTTCCTTTTTCATCAAAGACTGCAAGAAAAGAGCTCTTCAGATTATTAATTCTCCACGCACCAACACCACGCCCAACAAAGTTATAATTCTTCCCAACAGCCAGGTTGCACTGAACGTTTCTAAAGCACTTTCACAAGCTAACACCAGAGTCGCCATCGCTTCTAGCACTTCTATAAAGGATCTAACCAGGACAAAATCAAAGCACCATGAACCAGTCAATGCAGGAGTTTACACTATACCCTGTGGAGGCTGTGACAAGATTTATGTAGGTGAAACAGCAAGAAACCTCGACACCCGCCTCAATGAACACATTTACGCATGTAGGAACAATAACTTGAACAACGCCTGTGTACAACGAAATTCCACCAATCATCTCATGAAATTCAGAGATGCCCAATTAGTGATCAAAGAAACTAATTTCCGCAGACTCAAGTGCCTCGAATCAGCACTGATCGCTGTTTCAAATACAATTGGTTTAGAAAGACACGTAAGCAAACACTATAACATATTTATTAGAAAACGTTTCGGTCCTGGGACCTTGAAGTGATCAAGGTCCCAGGACCGAAACGTTTTCTAATAAATATGTTATAGTGTTTGCTTACGTGTCTTTCTAAACCAACTTGTCGGTATTTATTACCAAGGTTTATACCATCAAATACAATTAAACAAAACAACGGCAGCTTCACCATCTCCGAAGTCTTAGCAAGAATCCTCCTGAAAACAGTAAACCCTGCCATCACATACTCTCTCCTGTTATACTACACAAAGCACAGAGAGTGAACACTGTAACAAGCTGCCTCTTTCCAGTCTATATTTGTCCAACCTATTTTTATGTTACCCAAGTAATAGCTTTTATATCCTTTTACTCATGTACGAATTAATTGCTCTACCATATTGTATTACTACTACTACTACAACTTTTGTCACTACTACTACTACTACCACTAATGAACATCGAAATGGTACCTCACTAGTATTACACCTCACTCTGAGCCTTTATATACCCTCTGTGTCCATGCATTGTTTGTAATGGCTTGATAAAGCTCCTGGAGAGCGAAACGTTGCCACAATAAAATGTCACATTAGTTGCACTTGTGTCCTTTTACTTTACAATTTGTATACTGCAGAAAAAAAATAAGCTGTATTGTACTGGAGCTTTTGGTCACTTGGCTGATGCCTTCCACTGGCTTACTGCTCTGCCCTTTTAAAAATTAAGGTTATTAATACTCTTTGAACATGAATATTAACAGAGGGCCAACCAAAGGAATGTATTGGTCCTAAAATCAGGTCTCAGTTATTATAGGATCATCCAATTTTTTTTTTATTGGAGACATCATTGACTTCCTAAATTCCTATACACAGTGGCAGGCCAAATAATAATAATATAATAATATTATTATTATTATCAAACATTATTATTAGTCACTACATTCATGGGTAGATCGCTAAACCAACAGGAGTCATACAGCGCCTGAGAGAAATGCATTCAGGTTCGATCCAAGGAAGGGGAGCACAGATCCAATCCCTTAGATGAAGAGCCTCTCATTGGAATCAAGAAACCTCCCTTGAGAGGACTGGGCTAGATAAAATTCCTTGGCAGGCCGAATATGGCACACGGGCTGTATTTTGCCCACCCCTGCCACAGAGGGCACACAGCACCTGGGGAATGTAGCAAACAGGTTCAATCCAAGAAAATAAAAAACCGATCCAAGTTCTTTAGTGAAGAGTCCCTCATAAACCCCTACCGTAGAGACCTTGATTGTTTCTAGTAACACACGGAGACAAGAGTTAATATGTGCAACAGTTAGGTATCTTTATTCCAAAACATTTTGCCTACACAGCAGACTTCCTCAGTGGAATACAGTGGCAGCAGAAGCAGAGATGTAAAGACTTGTCAGTATTGTATACCATTATCATATTCTCATCTTGGCAACAGTTACAATCTCTCTGCCAGTCAATGTTGCTGAGTGCAGTGATCAAGTTATTCACACAAATCTCATCATGAAGCCTGAATGACATTTCATTATAGCCGCCTACTTACAAATCTCCTGTATTACAGTGCAATTTTTTGTAAATGTAAAAAAGTGAATCGAAAATTGAGTAACATACTGTCACTGTGTCTGACTTTTTTGTGTTATCCCAGGTTCTCTACACATATGCTGCTACGTATGACAATCTATGTAACTGTATCTGTGTATACCTGAATAAACTTACTTAAGGCCTTTCCATGTGGTATTCAACTTTGGATGTAGTTTTTCACTTTTATTTACAAAAAACTGCACCATATAGAGGAGCTTTATAAGCAAGTTGACTGTAGTTTCAAGTGTTGGTTTTGATATATAAGGAATGTAAAGTAGTGGTTAGTTATACAGTGGACCCCCACATAACGATCAGCTCCCAACTCGACCAATTATGTAAGTGTATTTTTGTAAGTGCTTTTGAAGGTGTATTTTTGGGGGTCTGAAACGGACTAATCTAATTCACAATATCTCTTATGGGAACAAATTCGGTCTATAATGGCACCCAAACAGACTTCTGGATTGAAATAATATCGTTATGTAAGTGTATTTTCGTAAGTGCTTTTGTAGGTGTATTTTTGGGGGTCTGAAACGGACTAATCTAATTCACAATATCTCTTATGGGAACAAATTCGGTCTATAATGGCACCCAAACAGACTTCTGGATTGAAATAATATCGTTATCCGGGGGTCCACTGTATTGCCTGTAACTTGTCTATCTTCACACTACTCAACAGTACACCATTTCATGCAGGATGACCCAGTGCTGCTGAGCTGTATAGAGAGATTACCAGGATACAACTTGCAACTGCTTTTTCAATGTTTAAATTTTCCTTGTTTTTAATTTTATCATACTTATGAATTAGGGAAAATATCAAAGTTTTTTATGCATACCTTCATCTCACACACACACATATTTTATGAAGAAACAGTACTGTTGAAAATATATATATATATACTATCAGCAAAAGTTCTTTATTTAGCTTTTAAGTACAGTAAATATAATTATCTTCGGGGGAAGTTATCTACTAAGACGGAGAAACATGGCATGTTTACACTCTGGGCTGTCCTCTGGCAGGTACTTGTCATAGAAGCCAAAGAGAAATTCTTCCACTTTGAAGCCAAAGCGCTGGTACAAGATCAGTGCTGGATTTGTTGCTGAAACATGAAGGGTCACGTCTTTACCCATGCATGTCTGTCCAAAGAGAAAAAACTACTCTAAGTACTGAGCATCAATAAATGATTAAGATATGCTAAAATTTATACAGTGCATAATAATAATAATTCATGTTCAGCACTAAACCCATGTGGAGCTTTCAGCACAAGATATGATGCAGATGAAGTGTATGAAGAAAACACAGATAGAAATGGTATTCATTCTAGTACAAAGTAGTACTACTACTACTACCACTAGTGAACATCGAAATGTTACCTCACTAGTATTGCACCTCACTCTGAGCCTTTATATACCCTCTGTGTCCATGTATTGTTTGTAACGGCTTGATAAAGCTCCTGGAGAGCGAAACGTTGCCACAATAAGTGTCACATTAGTTGCACTTGTGTCCTTTTACTTTACAGTATCAAAGTAGTGGTGAAATCAATGTGCTACCTTGTGGTCCCACTGCTCGGCACAAGGTCAGGATACAGGCGTGTGATACATGATTATTTGAATTGACTTCCTGATCAGCCTCATATGATTGATGTGTCTGGTTCTGGTAACAATTCTGAGAGGTAGGTGGGGTGGTTATGGTTTGAAGGGTCATGCTGGTTACATCCTGGGACAAAAACTGACCTAACTTGCCCATGATGCTCTGTATAACAAGGGCTTTCCACATAGTATGTCATTGATGTCAGCTAGGCCTGTATATACTGTACATGTACATGAAGAAATAAAGATTATTATTATTTTTATTAAGTGCGATGTCTGTGCACTTCTGGTAAGACAGCTGTTCAGTGGGTGATACTAAACGTGTTTCCTTCTTTGAGTCAACTTACCTTGGTGAGGAAAGAGCCATGTGGCAGAAAAAAATTGGATGCTGAGTTCAAGTGATATACCTTTATATACCTTTGAAGAATTTCGAGAGTATATCTACTCTCTGAGCCTGGCCATGGGCCAGGCTCATCTGGTGCTTGCCTGGTCAACCAGGCTGTTATTGCTGGAGGCCCGCTGCCCCACATATCCATCACAGCCTGGTTGATCTGGCACCTGGTGAAGATACTTGTCTAGTTTCCTCTTGAAGGCTTCAACACTTGTTCCAGCAGTGTTTCTGATATCTTCTGGTAAGATGTTGAAAAGTCTGGGACTCCGGATGTTGATACAGTGTTCCCTTATTGTCCCCACCGCACCCCTGCTCCTCACTGGGTTTATTATACACTTCCTCCCATATCTCTCACTCCAGTATGTTGTTATGGCAGTGTGCAGATTTGGGACCAAGCCCTCGAGTACCTTCCACGTATATATTATCATGTACCTCTCTCTCCTCCGCTCCAATGAGTACATGTTCAAGACTTGCAGGCGTTCCTAGTAGTTTATGAATGAGGAAACCTATGTATGTACTATATACTGGTTAGTGACTATGCCTCACACTCACTGAGTGCCCGTTATTCAGTCCCCAGCCTGGGTGGAAATGTTGGGCATGTTTCCTTACTCCTGTCCCAGTTCACCTAGCAGTAAGTAGGTATCAGTGTGTTAGTTGACTGGTGTGGGTCACAGTCTGGGGCACAAGATTAAAGACCACAATGGAAATAAGACACACAGTCCTCTGTGATGCACTGACCTTCTTGGGTTTTTCTGGGTGGATTATCCTCTCAGTTAAAACAATGGATAAATCTTATCTTAATGATCAACTTACTTGAATCAAGTGGTAGAGAACAAATGTAGCAATGCCAGCACGTCGCCACTCTGGGTGCACCAACAAGAACGAGAGATATGCAATGTTAAAACCTGTGTCAGGAACAAGCACACCAAATCCCACTACTAAGTTTCGGTAGAGGACAACGCATGTATGATCTGGGTATTGTAGCACTTCTGACACTGGAATAGATAAACAACAGTGTTAACAATTTTATTTTTCATGAGTTGGAAAACTTTCTAAGGATTATTAATGCAAGATAACCTGATGAAGCCAGGCAATGTGGCTTATTTATGTTGGAATCCTCCTGCTCTCCCAGGATGCAACCCACTCAACCTACTGAGCTTGCTTCATGCCTAAAACATTCTCAACATACATGGGACCCTATTAAGGTTGGAATTGAAGTTCCAGGCAAACTGCCAGAAAAATTAAACTTTTTGAAGCATCTCAAAATAAAAAAAAAAAAAGAGAAATGTAATGCTGAGAGACCTTAAAAATTGTAAACTCGAAAAATTTGTTATTGCTGTATTTTGAGTTGTAGTGCGTAGTGTAAGCCTGTTGATAATTCTCATCTCCCAGCCCAGTCAACTCTTAATCGGACACCAACATATGTCATGCTCATAATATTTTGATGTTGAATTTTATATTTCTCAATTACTTTTACCTAACTTCAGGAACCTCACTTCCATGGGCACCCACTAGAGGGGGTATTTGTGTCCACAAAACTGCATGTATATATGCATGCACAAAGTATGAACCACTGTATTATAAAAATCTAACAGTGCAGCAAAAATAAAAGATTTCAGTCAATTATTTTATTAATATAAAATATAAAATTTGTGCTTACACGAAACCCTAAGGTTCTGTGGAACACAATTTGAAAACCTCTTCTCTACAGCCTCTCTATATAATTATTATTCTCACAGCTGATCTTTCAAATTGGCCTCATGCCAAAACCTGTTTGTGGGCACCAATGGTCGCTATTATGTATGTATGACTAGTTAAAGGTCCAAGTTGGGTTATTTGTGTATTTTTCCAGTCACATTATTGTGCCTCTTTGTTCTTTAAATGTTAACCTAATTCATAACAGAATGAATTAAGACAGTGCAGTAGCACTTGCACTAATTTATACTGGAAACACATACAATCAATTCCTGGCCAGAAGAAATGCCTTGCTAGCTGGTTCATGGCTGGAATATGCTTGGGTGTCACATAGCAGTAATCTATTGGATGTCTGGGAGGCAGACACCATCCTGCTTCATCACGGTGGGGATGTGAGATAATCTCTTGCAGAAGCTGGAGCTTGAGTGGAACAGACTCATAATCTCGCATTATGTACGGCTTAAGATTCCTGCAAAGAAAACATTCTTTAGTAAAACAACTTGTCAACATATTAAAACAGCAGGAATGTTTGTAAGCTGTAACCTTCCTGTACATACAGTGACTCATAACCAAGTAAACCAAACAAACACTTCTTGGGGATTGGATCATGAGTGTCATCATACACAGGATTATACTAGTGACAAATATGAAGCTTGACCTGACCTGAGAGTGTAGGGGCTGTAAATAAGAGGCAGCGATCCAGCCGGAGCACCGACAAGCTTGATCAAGAAGCTGGATGTCTCCTCTTGTCTGCGATGCTCTTGACCAGTGCACACCTAGTATGTATATCAAGAAGCATCTATACAAAGAATGAACATACACCTCCCCTCACCTTTCTTTATATTTTTGATTATCTAGAAGAAAATCTTACACATTCTACAGTTTCCCAGCACTAAACTTTAACCATGTGTGACTGAGTACAGTATATTTATGGCAACAATGGTAGCAAGGTACTCTGCATGGAAATTTAACATGACCTGAAAAATCAAACAAACAAACAAAAATGCTATAAAAAAAACAAGCATAGTCTATCATTATAAGAGACTTTTCAATAGGCACTGCCATGTGCAAATCTGTTGTGCCACTATCACTACTTCCCTACCTACTACTACTACTACTACTACTACTACTTCTTCTACTACCAGCACTACTTCTACCACTACCATCTCCACTTCATTTTATTTTTTACTTCCTCCTCTTTCTTCCGTCCCTGTCATCCTCTCGTACATATACTGGCTCCCTTGCCTTGTGTGTCAGATTGTGACTAGTTAATGCTTCAAGTCAGACCAAAACATAAGTTTCTTTCTCTTATGTGCAGGTTATTTGTGTAAAAGTTCTCCCATCTCTCAAAGTTCAGCCTTTGACATCATCATACATCTACAGGGACATACTGCAGTGTCAAAAATTAAGTCACAAATTAAGCTCTGTTTGCCAATAAGTTTACACAATGCCAGTATCACTTTTCACCTATTTTACATCTTTCCAGGAATTTGCAGTATTTATGACAAAAATCCAAGAAGAACTGTAGGCCATCATTAAGAGACACAAGAACTACATAAACTGCAAAGATGACTTTAGCAGATATTTGAAAAAGTCAAGTTCATACATAACTTACTACTGAAGAAATCCACAAAAATATAAGGGTAATAAACAAAAAATACAGGAATCAGAGTGGCTTACACAGTGACTAGAGTTTAAGAATTCACTCACCATGGGTTCAATCCCCACTCGTTCCATGGTTTGGTAACCTTACAAGAAATACTAACCTGAAATCTGTCTAGAACTCTGGCAGTCGAGTCACTCATGTTTTGCGTCATTTTGCACTGAAGACGTTCACGATAGCTCCTAAGTCTGCCAAAACTACGCCAAAAATTGATTTCCGAGTCTAGATTAAAAAGTGGAAGGCCATGTTCCAACTTCGATTTTCTGTAGAATAAGTAAGAGGTACATCATTCAGACTTAAATTAATAAGTGAGCTTTTTTTTTTTTTTTTTTTAACAAGTCGGCAGTCTCCCACCGAGGCAGAGTGACCCAAAAAAAAGAAAGAAAATCCCCAAAAAGAAAACACTTTCATCATCATTCAACACTTTCACCTCACTCACACATAATCACTGTTTTTGCAGAAGTGCTCAGAATACAACAACTTAGAAGCATATATGTACGTATAAAGATACACAACATATCCCTCCAAACTGTACTGTACAAGAAATGCTATATCATATACAGTACATATATAAGCACAGAACAGGATAACATGATTAAGTGATAAGGTACAAACTTTGCCCAGTATATTTTTTTCTCCATTTGCAGTGCAGATCTTGAGACATCAGTTGTGAAGTAGTATAACTGTGGTCTGACTGGAGGGAAATGAATGACAGAGAAAAAATTTATTATCAGTATATTTTTTGTCAACTTACAATAGCTGTACCTGGAGTATCCCTGGAGGGTGTTCCAAGGGTCAACGTCCCTGTGGCCCAGCCCATGACCAGACCTTGTGTTGGATGAGAGCCTGATCAACCATGCTGTTACTGCTGGCCACACACAAACCGACATACAAATCACAGCCCGGCTGGTCAGGTACTGACTTTAAGTGCCTGTCCAACACCCTCTTGAAGACAGACAGGGGCCTATTGGTAATCTGCCTTATGTATGCTGGGAGACAGTTGAACAGTCTTGGGCCCTTGACACTTATTACGTTGTTTCTTAGCATACTCATAGAGACCCTGTTTTTCATTGGAGGGACACTGCATCTCCTGTAGAGTTGTTTGCTTTCTTAGGGACTGATGTAGATTTGGGACTAGTCCCTCTAGAATTTTCCAAATATATATTATCAAGTGTCTTACTTGCCTGCATTCCAAGGAGTACAGGTCAAGGGACTTCAATCATTCCCAGTAATTTAGGTGATTTATGGTACTTATACAGTACGTGCAGTGAAAGTTCTCTATATATTCTCCATGCCTACAATTTTGTCCGCCATTAGTGTAATATTATAATATTTTGAGACATCTTCACCATAATCGAAGTGTCAAGTATAGAAGTAATCTTGCAAAAATCCCAACTAGAACAAGCAAGCAATAATATGCAGGCTATAAGAGGTCTGATATTATAACAATATGCCCAATGTCACCTAGCAGTGGCAACTGGTTTTCTTTTTACTATGGATATAGATTATTACTTCATTCCAATTGGATAGTTACAACCAACATTTTTCGCTATTTGTATCACCATTAAACTTTTGTTTTTCCTTTTGAGCCACCCTGCCTCGGTGGGATACGGCCAGTTTGTCGAAAGAAGAAAGAAGTATATCACCATATTACAATACAGAAAGTAAGTTGTTTCCTTAACTCACGTTACTGACTCACGAAATCGTAATAACACAATTACAAACAAACCACGAAACAGCTGGGGATTGAACCCATGGTAAGCAAGTCCTAAAACTCCGGGCCAGTGTGTAAGCCACTTGACCCATGCTTACCTCCCTATGATGTATAGAAATATACCTAGTTGGATGAATCTTATTGTAGCCATCTGGCCCTGTGGATATGCACTGGCCTGGAGTTTTACAACTCTATTGCCATGGGGTCAATCCTCACCTGTTCCGTGGTTTACCTTACATTGTTTGCAGGAAGCCATACTTGTTGGAGACCTCAATAAATGTCAGTAACTTGTGCACTAAATGCTCTTTCCAGGGATACAGAAAATATAGACATTAAGCAACACAAGACTCAGAGATGCAAAGAATGAAACTACACTCAAACAATACATAATCGTGGACTATAATGAAACCAAAATTTTATGAGCCATTGCCAAGATGTCACTTGCAAGTAGCACTGGGTTTTCCCCACCTCACCTCAGTTTCATAATATTTTATACTCCATAACCATCCTACAGGCAACACCTCACCTGACAGCCAGTTTGCGACGAAAACGATGCAGATGGGGAGGTAAAGAACCAGATTCTTGAAGACGATCCAACTGTCGCAACAACTGTCGTTCCTCATATCCACTTAATGCACGGACACTGTGCATGTGAGAGCTAATTAGTTACTCTACCAAGGTTTTAATACACCTCTCAGACAGTATACATTAATAAATTAATAATTAGTACTATATACAGTGGAACCTCAAAAATTGAATGTATCACATATCGATCATTTCGAAAATAGGGCCATTTTTTCAGACAAACTGTGTCCCTATTATCGAACGTGCCCCTATTTTTGGACCGCTGGGTATGGGACCTGTCTGCCGGCCCGCTCTGTCTGTGTCCCCGTGCAGGCGCCGTGAGCAGTCTAGCTTTGTTTATGCTTGAGTGAACACTAACCTGCGATCTCATTCACGCATTTTACGATTATTTCATTGTGTTTAGTGCTTGTGGGACTGTGAAATAAGCTGCCATGGGCCCAAAGAAACTTGCTAGTGGTATCCCTGTGGTAAAGAAAGTGAGAAACACCATAGATGTGAAGAAGGAAATAATACAGAAGTATGAGAGTGGTGTGAGACTTGTTGAGCTTGCCAGGATGTATGAGAAAAACAAGTCAACCATCGGTTCTATCCTGTCAAAGAAAGAACAAATCAAGGAAGCTGATGTTGCGAAAGGTGTTAATATAGGGAGTGGATGAGGTGCCTTCTTCAAAGATTAAGGAGATTTGTGCCAAGTGGAATGATGTCCAAATGTTTGTGCAGAAGTACCACCCTGAGCAAGTTGAAACAAGCCATCTTTGCAACAAGTTCAGTGACAGAACCATGTCCCATTTTAGGGAAATGTTAAAGAGGTGCCAGAAACAGAGGACTGTGGACAGTTATTTTGTGAGACAGGGGTCCAGTGACTCTCAAGCTGGTCCTAGTGGCATTAAAAGACAGAGAAGGGAAGTAACCCCAGAGAGAGCTTTACCTCAAGTCTTCATGCAGGGGGATTCTCCTTCCAAACACTAACCCCAACTCCCTCTCTCCTCCTCCCTATCTTCCAGATGCCATCACCAATCTTCAATAGAGGTAACTAAAAATGTTATTTTATATGTATTACCATACATAATTAAAAACTATAGTATTTGTTGTATGTAAAACTGTAATTAATCTCTATAAAATGTATTTTTTGTGTGAATATTTTTGGGTTTCTGGAACAGATTAATTGTATTTCCATTATTTCTTATGGGAAATATTGCTTCGAATTTCAGACTTTTCGAATTTAGAACTAACTCCTGGAACGGATTAAGTTCGATTTTTGAGGTTCCACTGTATAAAGCATTGAACCTGTGTTGGTCATACAGAGCTATGAAATATATTCTCTGGACATGTAAAATGACAGTAATGAAAGTATAGTTAGTTGTTTCCAAAAATTGTGTAGCAATTGCTAGGAAGTCATTTTCTTCACTATACTATACAGTGGACCCCTGGTTTACGATCAGCTCCCAATGCGACCAATTATGTAAGTGTATTTATGTAAGTGCATTTGTACGTGTATGTTTGGGGGTCTGAAATGGACTAATCTAATTCACAATATTCCTTATGGGAACAAATTCGTTCAGTAATGGCACCTGAACATACTTCTGGACTGAAATAATATCGTAAACTGGGGGTCCACTGTATTTTTTTTTTTTTTACATTTGAAATAAACACTTGGCAAAGCCATACTAAATTTTTAAATTTTCTTTGTATATACAACCAAAGAAAATTTTTGTTGTAACTAGAATGTACAACATACAAATTATTTTATGTTTTGTGCCCATTTAAATAGTCAGAATGCACTCTTGGGCTTAAAAGCAATAATATAAAATGAGAAATGTTGGGAAAGGCACAAAAAATGAGATGATAAAGAGGAATAAATTAAGCAGAAAAGAACAGAGAAGCTTACACATAACTTGAAGAAAAGTGAAAAGTATTTTGCTTACTTTTCTTTAGTTTCCTGTCTCAATACAGGAGGAAGATCCACTAGTGTGGTAGGAGGTGGACTAGTCTTAGTGAAGAGTGAAACCTTAGTACACGCTGGTGAGTCGTCTAGTAGATGCACCTCTGTTGTAACTTCACCTCCATCCACATCAATGAACTCTGTGTCACATTCTTCCTCTTTCACTTCAATTTCTTGCCACCCTTCATTTCCATATTCCAAATGACCTTCTTGCATTGTTACTTCTTTCTTGATATTTACCTGATAAAAGATTACAGAAAGTAAACTGTACATGTTTTGTATTTAAATCATTTTTTTTTTATTAACAATTCAGCCGTTTCCCACCAAGGCAGGGTAGCCAAAAAAGAAAAACTTTCATTATTCACTCCATCACTGTCTTGCCAGAGGCGTGCTTACACTACAGTTATAAAACTGCAACATTAACAGCCCTCCTTCAGAGTGCCGGCACTGTACTTCCCATCTCCAGGAATCAAGTCCAGCCTGCCGGACTTGACTGCCTTACTAACAGTAGTTTAGAATGTGTGAACATAACAACAAGAGGAACTGTTGACTAATGCTAGGTAGGTAGGTCTTGCACCCAAATGTTAAAACACAACAATAAAGCACTGCAGTAGGCCTACTGGCTCGTGCTAGGCAAAATCTACTCACACTCATACTAGGATCTGCATGAGGCTGTCATCTGCTGAGGATGCGGTTATCCTCCAAGAAGATATAAACAAAGTTTTCCAGTGGGCAACGGTAAACAATATGATGTTCAATGAGGACAAATTGCAACTACTCCGTTATGGAAAACTGGAGGAGATAATAACTAGAACAGAGTATACTACAGACTCTGGCCATACAATAGAGCGGAAAAATAATGTTAGGGACCTGGGAGTAGTAATGTCTGAGGATCTCACTTTCAAGGATCACAACAGTGCCACGATCGCACGTGCAAAGAAAATGATAGGATGGATAATGAGAACGTTCAAAACGAGAGATGCCAAGCCAATGATGATCCTTTTCAAATCACTTGTTCTCTCTAAGCTGGAATACTGCTGTACATTAACATCCCCATTCAAAGCAGGTGAAATCGCAGATCTAGAGAGTGTACAGAGATCCTTTGCTGCACGTATAAGTTCTGTTAAGCACCTTAACTACTGGGAACACTTAGAAGCACTTGACTTGTACTCGTTGGAATGCAGGAGGGAGAGATGTATCATAATCTACACTTGGAAAATCCTGGAAGGAATGGTCCCAAACCTGCACACATAAATCACTCCCTATGAAAGTAAAAGACTGGGCAGGTGATGCAAAATGCCCCCAATTAAAAGTAGGGGCGCCATTGGTACACTAAGGGAAAACACCATAAGTGTCCGGGGCCCAAGACTGTTCAACAGCCTCCCATCAAGCATTAGGGAAATAGCCAATAAACCCCTGGCTGCCTTCAAGAGAGAGCTGGACAGATACCTAAAGTCAGTGCAGGATCAGCTGGGCTGTGGCTCATACGTTGGACTGCGTGCAGCCAGCAGTAACAGCCTAGTTGATCAGGCCCTGATCCATTGGGAGGCCTGGTCATGGACCAGGCCGCGGGGGCGTTGATCCCCCGAATAACCTCCAGGTAACCCAACTATTAGAACATAAGGATAGAGCACTGACACAGAACTGGTCCATGGTGGTTCTGCTCACACCCAACCTTTCCCAATCCAATATTTATCTAACCTATCATTAAAGGTACTTACAGTGCAGTAGTGTAACCCTTGAGGTTGACCTCTGCCTAGTCCAAATTCAGCGTAATTTTTTAATATGTCAGGGAAAAGTTTTCACTGCTGATGCACCATGGATTTTGGGTTACACAATAAACAGTGTAATCAGGTTGCACCACACCTGCTCACAGTAACATCACAGATACTGTTCTTTGGGTGGCACAAACAAAGACCTAAGACCTACCTGTGGAAAACTGTACTTTGTTTCTTCCAGTTCCTCTTCTTCATCACTATCAAAGAGTGCTTGAGGTGGGCAAGTGTGAGGCTTGAGAAGCTCTCTCTCGGTGAACCACGAGCCTCGGGAAGAATCATCATGGCTGTCAAATGAGACATCAGCAGAACTTATTGATTCTTCCACTAGTTCCTCCTTAATGTGATGTATATCCTGAAAGACCTAAAATACATTAGTAACATAAAGACTAAAAGTCACAATACTGTAGCTGACACAATTTGCAACTAATCCACAAATTAGGGAGAAAACTTTTAGATGATGTAGGTAGATAATATCAAAAACAAAAGGCACAATACCATGACTGGAACAATACATAAATAACTCGCCGATAAGAGAGAAAAGCTTACGACGACGTTTCAGTCCAACTTGGACCATTTACAGTCACACTAACAAACGCACAAGAGTGAGGGAGCCAGCATATACAGGTGAGGGGAACAGGGACGGGACCAAGAGAGGAAGAAAAGTAGTAGTGGTAAGGCTGGAGTGCAAGTAGCAGTAGAAGTAATAATGGTAGTAGAAGATAGGGAGAGTTGGACCAAAAATATCACTTTAAGCTTCTCTCTCCTATGTGCAGGTTATTTGTGTACAGATAGTATCAGATCAGAGGGAGAGAATATGATGGAAATAAGTGTGTTCAGATATTTGGGAGTGAACTTCTAAGTCACCCTACCTTGGTGGGAGATGAACAGTGTTAACCCGTAAACGGTCCAAACGTATATATACGTTTTTTCAACATTTGAAAGTATGTAAAAAAAGTAGATCTTCTTTTTGCTTTTTTACATTTGAAAATTAGTAAAAAAAATTTGATCTATTTTTTTTTTTTTGTTATATTTGAAAATATGTAAAAAAACGTAGATTTACTTTTGTAGCGCTACACATGTGAACGTAGATCTGCTTGGACTGTTTACGGGTTAAAAAAAAAAAAACTAGTCAACAATAATAAAGATGCAGTTTACCTGGTGTTTACCTGGAGAGAGTTTCGGGGGTCAACGCCCCCGCGGCCCGGTCTGTGACCAGGCCTCCTGGTGGATCAGCCCCTGATCAACCAGGCTGTTGCTGCTGGCTGCACGCAAACCAACGTACGAGCCACAGCCCGGCTGATCAGGAACTGACAGTGTGTGTATAACATCATACAATAACAGCTTTTCCTGCTAAAAGTGTCTCAGAATTATAGTAAACCTTCAATTTAATGAATTTAGGAAACAGAACCTTATATACTCCATATGGAAGTAGAACAGAATTCTTCCTCTGTAAGTCATGCGTGTCGTAAGAGGCGACTAAAATGCTGGGAGCAAGGGGCTAGTAACACTTTCTCCTGTATTACTAAAGTTAAAATGAGAAACTTTTGTTTTTCTTTTTGGGCCACCTTGCCTCAGTGGGATACAGCCGGTTTGTTGAAAGAAGAAAAAAAGGACCTTATATGCTGGGTCATATGGTTGGGAAACAATGGATAAGTCTGTTGTTTACACAATTGTTCATTATTACCTTCACACACCACCTCATCTCTATCCCCCACGATCACAATAACTGGCCACTCACTTTCCTTTAGTAATCCATTGAGTGTCTACTGGAACACCTTTAGATGACATTTTGATCCATCCTGACCTACTGTCAGGTCATGTCACTTGGTACTGCTCCAGAACAAACCAAAACACCATCTAAAATTTCCTCTCCAAATTTTGCATTAGTTGTGAATATTATTACTGTACTACTAGTTAATGTAGTTAAGGTGTGGAGTTAATAAAAGTATTAATCAGAGGGCTGAAGAGTCGTTGTTGAGGTGGTTTGGTCATTTAGAGGGAATGGATCAAAGTAGAATGACATGGTGAGCGTATAAATTTGTAGGGGAAGGAAGGCGGGGTAGGGGTCGTCCTCAAAAAGGTTGTAGGGAGGGGGTAAAGGAGGTTTTGTGGGCGATAGGAGTGAATGGAGATGAATGGTATTTGGGACTGACGAGCTGTTGGAGTGTGAGCAGGGTAATATTTAGTGAAGGGATTCAAGGAAACCGGTTATTTTATATAACTGGACTTGAGTCCTGGAAATGGGAAGTACAATGCCTGCACTTTAAAGGAGGGGTTTGGGATATTGGCAGTTTGGAGGGATATGTTGCGTATTTTTATATGTATATACTTCTAAACTGTTGTATTCTGAGCACCTCTGCAAAAACAGTGATTAGGTGTGAGTGAGGTGAAAGTGTTGAATGATGATGAAAGTATTTTCTTTTTGGGTCACCCTGCCTCGGTGGGAGACGGCCAACTTGTTAAAAAAAAAAAAACTAGTTAATGTATGGATATAATAAAAATTTTAACTTCAATAACTAGTGTAGTTATCTCTACCATATGACATTAATTCAGAGTAACTTACGAAGAAATAAAGGGATAAAATAATAATGTCATCTTTTAAGTGCTTCAAAATTTTATATTTCATTAGGAAACCAAAATATATACACATTGAGAAATTTACCGATTTCATCTTAATGACATGAACGTATGTATTATAACTAGAAAAATAACAAAATTTCCTCACCATTTGTCAGAGCAAAGTACGTTATTATTTTACTCATAGTGAACCACTAAATTTGTAGGAGAATGGAATGTAAGGTTTAATTCCATAAAGAGGAGGACAACTCAAATTCCTTGAATCATGAGCCTTCCAATGGCATCAAGGCACTTCCCTTGAAGGGCCAATAAGGTACAATATTTCTGGCCTTCAGTAATCCTTACTGTTAACACCTCTACTTATCCATACCTCAAGAGAGAGAAACAATTGTAGACGTTACAGCAAGCATGCACAATCGTCTCCCTGACTCCCCATAAATAACTCATTATGATTGTGACCAGATATAAATGTGTAAATACTTCATTACCACTGTAACTTGTTCAACTATCAAACCTTTGTGGCCCCAGTCCCTGGACCCATTATGTACCACTGTAATCTTTTGACTACCACCCACAGGATGGGTATGGGGTGCATATAAGGATATTAAACTACAAAAAAAATCTGCTTCCCTATTTCTCTTCGTGAAACAACACTTAAGTCCACAACAGATTGAAACTACATTTTAAAGATTTATGTTTAATTGTGGATTTTTAATGCACCAGCCACCTCCCACCAAGGTAGGATGAAAAAAAAAAAAAGAAATACATTCACTATTATTCATTTGATCACTCTTGCCAGAAGTTTGTTAATATCATGGTTCACATGACCCACCAAACTGTAAGATCCTCAACCCATCTTTAGAGCGAGGCCACTGTACCTACTTCCTACCTCCAGGACTCAAGTCTGTCAAACCAGTTTCATAAAAGTCCACCTAACCAGTTTCACAAAAGTCTGTCTAACTGGTTTCATAAAAGTCCGTCTAACCAGTTTCACAAAAGTCTGTCTAACTGGTTTCATAAAAGTCCGTCTAACCAGTTTCATAAAAGTCCGTCTAACCAGTTTCATAAAAGTCCATCAAACCAGTTTCGTAAAAGTCCATCAAACCAGTTTCACAAAAGTCCATCAAACCAGTTTCGTAAAAGTCCATCAAACCAGTTTCATAAAAGTTACATCGCTCACACTTCACTTTGAGTATTAGTTTTAAAGTTATAAGTATGGTCTTAATCCACATTTCCTCACCTTAGAAGACTCATCTTTCAATCTTTTTCTGCCTCCACGTTTCTGGGTCATCTGTTGTTGTAAGATCTGGGCAGGAGGAAGGACACTTTCTAGCTTGTACCAGCCTCCATCTCGAAGAGTCTCATAACCACTAATGAAGTACTGGCCATGATGCGACAACTGCGAACTCAGTGAAGCTTGCAGCACTTTTTTCCTCTTTTTACGACTATAATAAAAAAGTTAATGCAGTGCCTTTTGTTTGCAAGTAACTGTGAATTTGTAAATAAAATTTTTTTATTTTTTACTACACATTTTTGTGGCAACAAATACCCAAATTCACTGGCTTCTTAATTCTCATACTTTGATCAGCCAAGGTTTTTACTGATAGACATCCCCCAAACACCTTTGATTTACAGTTTTTATTTTAATAGGTGTTGTATTTCCTTGCATTCTACCCCACTGCCTCATGCATTCCCTTCCCCCACCCCCACACACACACAATGTATAAAATAAATTTTACAATAAATGGCTATGGCTAATGAGGTAAAAAATTAGTCTGTATATACAGTACATGTAGTGTATAAATAAATTTATATAAAAATATGTGAATTCCATCTATAAAAAAATATAACTCATACCTTTCTGGTCCAAATATGTCCTTCCAGTGATTGCTGATAAAATTGTAAACATGGATTTTCCAATGAAAAAATCCATGACGAGTGGTGTGAGCTTCTGTCTTGTGCAAGTTATACATCACCAGCAGCAGCATCTGAGGCCTGCAGGTAACATAATGATTCTTAAACAACAATAACCCATAAACTTTTTGTATGTATAATAATAATAATGAACTCTATCAACAATTGCTGCCATTATCAGCACTTCCCTATTAGTCTGTTAAGTCAAGGATTTACTATATTATATTACAGTGGACCCCTGCATAACGATCACCTCCGAATGCAACGAATTATGTAAGTGCGTTTGTACGTGTATGTTTGGGGGTCTGAAATGGACTAATCTACTTCACAATATTCCTTATGGGAACAAATTCGGTCAGTACTGGCACCTGAACATACTTCTGAAATGAAAAAATATCGTTAACCGGGGGCCCACTGTATATTATGTTCATGATCTCATGTTAATGTCCATAATTTATAAAAGTGCCAAACTAATTTATTTCTAAAATAAGTATCATTTACAAAGGCATTACTTAAAGGTAATAGGTTCACTAGAGTTGTGTAGGCAGTCAGCACAGCACCTGAACTCTGAAGGATGTGTAGGAGCGTAGTTCAGAAAGCCACTTGATGACCCCAATGGAAATAAATCACTTTGACGTTTCTGGGTTATCCTAGGTAATCTACACATATGATGCTATGTATGATAATTTATGTAACTATTTAGGTGTACTTGTACCTGAATAAACTTACTTAATTGTATCTATATACTTCTGGCAAGGCTATTATTGTAATAAAGTTGGTAGAATTACCGACAATATGTAAAGTAAAAGGACACATGTGCAACTAATGTGACATTTTATTGTGGCAACGTTTCGCTCTCCAGGAGCTTTATCAAGCTTGATAAAGCTCCTGGAGAGCAAAACGTTGCCACAATAAAATGTCACATTAGTTGCACTTGTGTCCTTTTACTTTACAAGGCTATTATTGAACGAGTGACGCTGAACATGTTTTTTCTGTAGATCACCGTACCTTGGAGGAAGGTGGCCAGCGCACTAAAACAAAGTAACATTAAAGAAAAACTTACGTAGTTAATTTGGCTCGAACGGTGGTATCCTGGCTGCTTTGTTGACACACACAACATGTAAAATTGAAGAAGTTGTCTCCTAGGAGAGCTCCCTCTGGTGAGCCAGACTTAAGACATGATATGTGTGCACACCGTCTGCATATATCACAACGAAGGAACTTCTCAGGGGCGTCCTGTGACATTCCATTGCAATACAAGCATGGACCGCAACTTAAACTTGGTATAAACTGTTAAAGAGTAATTAACAATGTTGAATATTTTATAAAAAAATAAATATAAGAATATTAACCCTTAAATGGTCCAAACGTATATATACGTTTTTTCAACATCTGAAAGTATGTAAAAAAATGTAGATCTTCTTTTTTGTTTTACATTTGAAAACGTGTAAAAAACTTTTATCTACTTTTTTTTTTTGTTAAATTTGAAAATATGTAAAAAAAGTAGATCTACTGTTGGAGCACTACGAATTTGAACGTCGATCTGTTTGGACCGTTTAAGGGTTAAACCTGACTCATAAGATTAATATTCTTTATTTCAGCATCCCTTGATATACCTTTGAAGAGTTTTGAGAGTTTTACTACTATCGGAGCCCGCATGATACAGTGTTTGTACAAAGGTGAATAACAATTAGGTGTGCATGCAGAAAGCCCCTTAATATGCACAGCATTTCTGGTAAACTTAAGACCATCTGAAGATTAATAAGGTAATGACTAACTCGAGTGTTTTTATATACAGTCTCTTACATGATTGTGAAAATAAATTTAGAGTTACAATGAATACAAGAGAACTGAACATCTTATTAGTACATGATATATATGACTTTTCTCGAGTTTAACTGCTCTGAGAATTACAGGTTTGATAATAATTACAGGTAACAAGGATTCTAGCATATTAATATAATATGAACATATTCACTGTTGTAATGGTTGTTAGGACTACAGATGCACTTAGAATACGATTACAACATTGTTTTCCATATGTTTGTGACAGTAAGAATATAGATATATAGTCTTCACATATTTAACTGATGTTGGGATATGTTAGGGAGAGAAGGTGTTTTTTAATGGCAATTTTGAAGATGCTGGCTGAGACAGTGGCTCTGGAGATTTCCGGCAGAGAGTTCCAGATTTTGGGCCCTTTTATGTGCATTGAATTTTTACAAAGGCCAGTCGATTGAGCTCAGAGCTGCAGTAAAGTTAATCATTGATGCCTTATCATGGAGTCAAAAAGAGATCTTTTCTATATTCTTTCCTATATTCCATGTTTGTTAGGAGGAAGGCAGGGTAGTGGTCAGTAGTGTTGTCTGTGATTATCCCTGATTTGAAAGGAGCTAGTATATTTGTCCATATGTGGTCAATTATGGTTGCACTCGTCTCAGTCTTGTTGGTCGAGTTATAGTGGGTATGAGTAGAGAGTTCTTCATACTATTAATGAAATCAGTTACTGGTTGGTCATCTGCTAGGCTAAGCTTAAGGTATTGTGTATACGTACTTCTTTCCTTCAACACACCGGCTGCATCCCACCTTGGCAGGGTGACCTTAAAAGAAAAACAAAAGTTTTTCTTTTTAAATTTAGTAATTTTTACAGAAGGGGTTACTAGCCGGGCTGTTGTTCGTATGTTGGATTACATGCGGCCAGCAGTAACAGCCTGGTTGATCAGGCCCTGATCCACCATAAGGCCTGATCATAGACCTAGCCGCGGGGGCGTTGACCTCCGAAACTCTCTCCAGGTATACTCCAGCCCTTGTGCCCAGCATTTTAGTCACCCTTTATGACACGCATGACTTGTGGGGGAAGAATTCTTTTCCACTTCCCCATGGAGATGAAAGGCAGTAAAGAAGAACAAGAACTATTAAGAAAATAGAAGAAAACCCAGATGAGTGTATATATATATATATATATATATATATATATATATATATATATATATATATATATATATATATATATATATATATATATATATATATATATATATATGCATGTACATGCATGTGTAGTGAGACCTAAGTTTAAGTAAAAGTAGCAAGATAAACAGTATATACTGTATTAATATTATAAACATTAATCCCATATAATGCAATCACCAGCCTTACTAAAAACACAACTGGCTACTAAATAATTATAATCAGTGTTTAGTTAAAGCTAATCAATAGTTAGTTACACAAATTCTACTATGTATAGTACACAAAAGACCTTGACTGAATAATGAGTTATTCTATGATAAATTTAAATAAATTACACTGAATAATGAGCTATTCTATGATAAATATAAATACTTTAATACAGCACTGTTGTATGACTTAAAACAAATTTATATTTATTACTGTCTACTGTGATTGTAGATTTTCCTCAATAAAGAATGTATTACCTTATACACTTGAACAAAAATTCAAGATATAAACATGTACTCACAGACACCATTTTAGTTGTTTCACTCAGAAGTTCTTACAGTTCTGAAACAGTAAGATAATAATTATATATTATTATTATTATAATCAAGGGGGAAGCGCTAAACCCGGAGGATTATACAGCGCCTGGGGGGGGGATGTGGAAGGCATTCAGGCTTAATTCGGGGAACTGGAGCACAGATCCAATTCCCTAAATCAAGAGCCCCTCAATAACATCAAGGAACCTTCCTTGAGGGGAATAATTATATAAATCTATAAAATATGAAGAAAAGCTCATTGGCACCCTATAATAAATTATATTTTTTGCAAAACTTTTTTTAATGGAATAAAATATAACATAAACCATATGTAAACTAAGTATGGTTTTTATATTATATAAATAACGCAAATATAATTAAAGTCTCTGAACATCACATAATTAATATACAGTAATTCAGTGATTGATGATTAAGAGTAAATATTATAGATGATATAAGAAATTTTTCCCAAAAGTCTCATTGTTGGTGAGGGGCTCTTGATTTAGGGAATTGGATCTGTGCTCCGGTTCCCCAAATTAAGCCTGAATGCCTTCCACATCCCCCCCCAGGCGCTGTATAATCCTCCGGGTTTAGCGCTTCCCCCTTGATTATAATAATAATAATTGTCCATGAATTCAACCAGATAATATCAGTTGTCAAATAAATATTCCATTTTTGAAGATGATGATCAATATTTTCATCCAATTATATTTTGATTTATTTCATAATACTCTCAATGTAATGTATTTTTGGTTCTGAAAATTAAAATTATAATTTATGCATCATCAAGCCAGCCATGGGAAGACTCAAGGGTATTATCATTATTATAAACATGAGGAGCGCTAAACCCATAGGATTATACAGCACATGGGGGGGGTGGAAGGCATTCAGGACCAATTCAGGGAACTGGAACACAGATCCAATTCCCAAGATCAAGAGCCCCTCACCAGCATCACAGAACCTCTATGGAAGGTAGATCCTATTGTTCACTGATGTCTGGAAAGAGAAATATTGTATTAAATTCAGTTTTAATAATTCAGTATTTACCTAGTAGCCACAATAGACAATATTTACAATACAATACCCCTCAAGGAAGGTTCCTTGATGTTGGTCAGGGGCTCTTGATTTAGGGAATTGGATCTGTGCTCCAGTTCCCTGAATTAAGCCTGAATGCCTTCCACATCCCCCCCCAGGCGCTGTATAACCCTCCGGGTTTAGCGCTTCCCCCTTGATTATAATAATAATAATACAATACAATAGATATCTACACACAATAGACAATATTTAGAGCTCGGGAAGACATCTGGGTCCAGATAGTTGGGTAGATATTTTACTTGGCTCCAGCATACAATATTGAGGTCCAGCTTTATTATGTGGGAATAACAGCTTTTATTTATCTTGTCATTTACACAAATATTAAAAACGACCCAAAGCAAATTAGTCTTCTTTGTTGTGGTTTATAAGGACCATTGACAGCTTACGCCGGATAAATTACCGTCGATTTTGTTTGGGTTTATAGGGCCACTGGTAGCGTACGCCGTATCGGGCTCCACCTTCCAGTGTCCGGAAAACAAACTTCGATCAAAGTAGAAGGTAGTTGGCTAATAACTGTGAAATGAAATGTCGCCAATGTGCTTTAAAGCCAGCAAGAAGGCGCAGGTGCAAGTCAGGGGAGTCCGGGAAATATATGTTGTACAAATATGGGCGGGAATTCAAGGGAAAGGAAAGTTTTTTTCTGGAAAGGGAAAAGAGAACATAAAATTCCCAAGTTCGATCAGGTGGATCATAAGATTAAGCAATGGCACAGAGACACCTCCCTCCATGAGTAAGCACCTCGCAAGTCCACGAACACCACCGGTGATGACTTGTTGGGAGTTTTAAGGGCCACTGACAACTTACACCAGCCCTGGAGGTGTGCTGATGTTTCATTTTCCCTGGATGATCATAATATATTTTCCTAGTTTTTAATGGGACGCTTGTCCTCATCTTATTCCGCCTGCTGAGCAATTCAACGGAGGAGAATCATAGTTTCATATTATCGTTGTTATTTTAACGGCTTTAAAAGGAGACCGGTTACTAAACTCGGGTAAGGGTTATCCTAGGTAAGGTATTTCGCTTTCCTGGAGCTTAAGTAAGTGGTCCACCTGATCTAACTCGTAACTTTATGTTCCTGTTTCTATTTGCAAAGGAAACTCGTGTTCTCTTTCTTTTCATCACACAGCTTTGGGCAATATTTTTCCCGCACATTGGGAAGCAACTTTGGAAACAAAGTAAGTTGTGAGTGACCAAGAAAAACCCCAACGAGAAGAAGAAAGCAGAAGGAACAGGAGTTACCTTAGCAAATTTAAAGTTTTGATTGTGCCGCCTGGCTAGTGTACTTTATGTACATCCTCACCTGAGCTCCGGTATAGCAGGATACCTACATCCTCACTTGAGTTCCGGTATAGCAGGATACCTACATCCTCACCTGAGCTCTGGTATAGCAGGATACCTACATCCTCACCTGAGCTCTGGTATAGCAGGATACCTACATCCTCACCTGAGCTCTGGTATAGCAGGATACCTACATCCTCACCTGAGCTCTGGTATAGCAGGATACCTACATCCTCACCTGAGCTCCGGTATAGCAGGATACTTACATCCTCCCCTGAGCTCCGGTATAGCAGGATACCTACATCCTCCCCTGAGCTCCGGTATAGCAGGATACCTACATCCTCCCCTGAGCTCCGGTATAGCAGGATACCTACATCCTCCCCTGAGCTCCGGTATAGCAGGATACCTACATCCTCCCCTGAGCTCCGGTATAGCAGGATACCTACATCCTCCCCTGAGCTCCGGTATAGCAGGATACCTACATCCTCCCCTGAGCTCCGGTATAGCAGGATACCTACATCCTCCCCTGAGCTCCGGTATAGCAGGATACCTACATCCTCCCCTGAGCTCCGGTATAGCAGGATACCTACATCCTCACCTGAGCTCCGGTATAGCAGGATACCTACATCCTCCCCTGAGCTCCGGTATAGCAGGATACCTACATCCTCACCTGAGCTCCGGTATAGCAGGATACCTACATCCTCACCTGAGCTCCGGTATAGCAGGATACCTACATCCTCCCTTGAGCTCCGGTATAACAGGATACCTACATCCTCACCTGAGCTCCTGTATAGCAGGATACCTACATCCTCACTTGAGTTCCGGTATAGCAGGATACCTACATCCTCACCTGAGTTCCGGTATAGCAGGATACCTACATCCTCCCCTGAGCTCCGGTATAGCAGGATACCTACATCCTCCCCTGAGCTCCGGTATAGCAGGATACCTACATCCTCACCTGAGCTCCGGTATAGCAGGATACCTACATCCTCCCCTGAGCTCCGGTATAGCAGGATACCTACATCCTCACCTGAGCTCCGGTATAGCAGGATACCTACATCCTCACCTGAGCTCCGGTATAGCAGGATACCTACATCCTCCCTTGAGCTCCGGTATAACAGGATACCTACATCCTCACCTGAGCTCCGGTATAGCAGGATACCTACATCCTCACTTGAGTTCCGGTATAGCAGGATACCTACATCCTCACCTGAGTTCCGGTATAGCAGGATACCTACATCCTCCCCTGAGCTCCGGTATAGCAGGATACCTACATCCTCCCTTGAGCTCCGGTATAACAGGATACCTACATCCTCACCTGAGCTCCGGTATAACAGGATACCTACATCCTCACTTGAGTTCCGGTATAGCAGGATACCTACATCCTCACCTGAGTTCCGGTATAGCAGGATACCTACATCCTCCCCTGAGCTCCGGTATAACAGGATACCTACATCCTCACCTGAGCTCCGGTATAACAGGATACTTACATCCTCACTTGAGTTCCGGTATAACAGGATACCTACATCCTCACTTGAGTTCCGGTATAGCAGGATACCTACATCCTCCCCTGAGTTCCGGTATAGCAGGATACCTACATCCTCCCCTGAGCTCCGGTATAACAGGATACCTACATCCTCACCTGAGCTCCGGTATAACAGGATACCTACATCCTCACTTGAGTTCTGGTATAACAGGATACCTACATCCTCACCTGAGTTCCGGTATAGCAGGATACCTACATCCTCACCTGAGCTCCGGTATAACAGGATACCTACATCCTCACTTGAGTTCCGGTATAACAGGATACCTACATCCTCACCTGAGTTCCGGTATAGCAGGATACCTACATCCTCACCTGAGCTCCGGTATAACAGGATACCTACATCCTCACCTGAGCTCCGGTATAACAGGATACCTACATCCTCACCTGAGTTCCGGTATAACAGGATACCTACATCCTCACCTGAGCTCCGGTATAACAGGATACCTACATCCTCACCTGAGTTCCGGTATAACAGGATACCTACATCCTCACCAGGAGCTTTATCAAGAAGACTTGACAAAGCTCCTGGAGAGCGAAACGTTGCCACAATAAAATGTCACATTAGTTGCACTTGTGTCCTTTAAATAAATGTCCAAAGTGGAAAATGGAGCTGACTGAAATGGATGTCATTTATTATTGCACATGGAAAGCCCAGCTGGCAGAATGAGACGAGGACAAGTGTTCCAGAATACACGGGGAAATTTATTTCCAGTATTCAGGTGAGAAGGATATGACTGCACACCACCATGGCTGGCGAGAAGTGACGTTTGTTGTAATGTTAGTAAGTTTATTTAGACACAGGTACACATAAGTACAGTCTTCATGCATAATATAAATTACTTAGGGTGACCCTAAAAAGTTAGACAGGCTATTTCATAAATCTTCATTTATGAGCTCTGGGCTACAAATAGGCAAAGTTCTCAAAAACATGGATAAGAATACAGAAAGATTAACTCTCTCATGCTTTGGAGAATAATAGTGAACATAAGAACAGTTATTTGTTGGTTTTCTGTATATTTTGAACTTAATATAATGACTTGTTTCTATTGGGGTCATTGTTGTTGGTGTTAACTTGGGACTGTGAAGGGCCACTAAAGTTTACGTCTTATTGAATCCTGTTTCAATAAGAGAATTATAAAGGAAATAAACTTTTCCGGAAAGAAAAACTGGAATAATAAAAGCACACTCCATTTAAGTCAACAACTGCAGGCTTTTCTCTGTCCTAGGAGGTAATGTATGGTGCCTCGACCCATATGCCCAGCGGACTGTGTAAGATGAGGAGGAACGTCCCGGGAAAGCAAAGTGGGAAAATTTGTTACTTGATCAAGGCAGAAGAAACTGAAACGTTCCACCAGGAACGTTTTTAGGTCAGGTGGACCCTAGACCTAAACACTGGCTGAGCCAGATGTCCCGCTCTCTGAGCCAGCAAACAGGCTTCCCTCAAATCTTGGAAATTTACAAAACCTAAAGAAAAAGGCTGATGAATGTTGGGAATTGCCATTAGCAATGAGCTTGATTCCTCCAGCCTTTTCACTCATCGTTCTACCTGGAGAGTACACGAATAACCCGTACATAGGAGAGAGGAGCTTACGACGACGTTTCGGTCATGCTCAAGTCATGCTTCACTGTGTAGAGCTTTATCAAGTCATGCTTCACTCTGTGAAACCTGGGTTTCAATTCGAGATGAATGGAAACGTTACGTATGTTTCCTTACACTTTTTTTTGCCCCTGTGCACCTAGCAGTAAATAGGCACCTGTTTACCTAGCAGTAAGTAGGTACATGCGCGTTAACCAACTGTTGTGGGTGGCATCCTAGGGAAGAGGCTCTAGAACCACCATAATAATAATAATATATTTATTTACATGTACAAGGTATACAGACCATAGCTGACATCAGTGACATACTACTATATAGAAAGCAGCTTGTTATGTTGAGCATTTCCCTCAAACTAGGTCAGTTTTGTCCCAGGATGCGACCCACACCAGTCCACTAACACCCAGGTACCCATATTTCTCATGGGTGAACAGGGACAGCAGGCTTCTTATGGAAGCATCCTGATGTTTTTCCAGCCGTACCTGGGAATCCATCCCCTGATCTCAGTATGTTAGCTGAGTGCTCTAGCAAGTGAACTATGGGACACCGAGTAAGGCACATTAAACTAGGAATCTGGAACCAAATAATGCCGGTGTTAAGTTTATTGAGGTACAAATCCACATATAATTATCATACATATTGTAAAATAACTAGAATAATCCAAAAAGTCAGACAATGTGACTTATTTCCATTAAGTAAGTTTATTTAGGTACAGGTACATATTACCTGGAGGGGGTCGGGGGTCAACGCCCCCGCTGCCCGGTCTGAGACCAGGCACTATCACACAGTGCAAATAAGTATAACTTATTAGGGTCCTTGTGATTGATTTCCACTGGATTTTTTATAGATCAGTATCTTAGGTGCAGAATTTAGTTTATTAGGTAAAGGACACAAGTGCAACTAATGCAACGTTTTACTGTTGCGACGTTTTACTCTCCAGGAGGTTTATCAAGCTTGACAAAGCTCCTGGAGAGTGAAACACTTCCAGAATATTGCACTAGTTGCACGTGGTCCCTGTACCTAACATTATGTATAAGTATACAGTAATAAAGTTAGATTATCATACATGGCAGTATATGTGTAGAGAACCCTGGATAACCCATAAAAGTCAAAGTAACTTATTTCCATTGTGGGTAATTCCACCAACATTACTGAAACATGTGGTTTAGTAGATAGAAACGTTGATGGAGAACGTTGGTGTTAGTGTGGTGGTGCTCTCTGGTGTGTGTTCCGGGAAGCTGTTGGTGGCAGTTTTGTGTGTGGTGGTGGTTTATAGTGTTGTAGCGGCAGTGTGACTCAGGCATGGAGAGTGAGAGCACGCGAGTGTGATCCGCTCCAGTATGGGGCTGGCTTTTCCTAAGTGGAGTGGAAATTAGTGGTAGTGTTGACAAGATAACAGTGGTTGGTAATAATGCCGGAGTCTGAAAAGTCGCTAGAGCTCAAACTTCACAGTCCGGCAGGGGTGGAGGCCATTATTTTTCACTGGCCGCTGACATCGGGTTCAGGCGCTGTGAGTCTCCTCACCGGCCGTTTTTGTACTCATTTTTACCCTCCTCCCCCCCATTTTCCTCTCCTGCTTCGTCTCTTCACTCGCCTTTTCCTCCTGGGAGTACCTATTCTCCCTCCATGTTGGTGCTAGAAGGTTGTGATGGTGTTTGTGGCGACCAGTAATGAATATTATAACCCAGACAACTACACCATTATTATCCCCTCCATTATATTCCCTCTATATCTATTTTATCTTTCTCTACCCTAAAGGCTAGTTCCTTGATGCTGATGAGGGGATCTTGATCTTGGGCATTGGATCTGTGCTCCAGTTTCCTAAATTGAGTCTAAATACCTTTCATCCCCCCCCCCCTCACAGGCGTTGTATGATCCCTGTGGGTTTAGTGCTCCCCATGATTAATTATAATTCTCATTTTCTCATACTATGACTCTCCCATTCTTTCTATTATGTTATTTATTCTTGTACCTCTCGTTCTCCTCTACCTATCCTCCCCCTTTCTCATTGTTTCCTCTTATTTCTCCGTTTCTTCTATTTCCTCTCCCTTTCCCTCTTCTCTCCGTCTCCCTCCCTTCCCTCTCCATCTCCCTTCCCTCTCCATCTCTCTCCCCTCCATTTCTCTCTTCCTTCTCCATCTCCCTCTCTTCCTTCATCTCCCTCTCTTCCTCCATCTCCCTCTCTTCCTTCATCTCCCTCTCTTCCTTCTCCATCTCCCTCTCTTCCTTCATCTCCCTCTCTTCCTTCATCTCCCTCTCTTCCTTCTCCATCTCCCTCCCCTCTCCATCTCCCTCTTCCTTCATCTCCCTCTCTTCCTTCTCCATCTCCCTCCCCTCTCCATCTCCCTCTCTTCCTTCATCTCCCTCTCTTCCTTCATCTCCCTCTCTTCCTTCTCCATCTCCCTCTCTTCCTTCATCTACCTCTCTTCCTTCTCCATCTCCCTCCGCTCTCCATCTCCCCCCCTTCCCTCTCCAGCTCTCTCCCCTCTCCATCTCCCTCTTCCTTCTCCATCTCTCTCTCTTCCTTCTCCATCTCTCTCTCTCTTCCTTCTCCATCTCTCTCTCTCTTCCTTCTCCATCTCTCTCTCTTCCTTCTCCATCTCCCTCCCTTCCCACTCCATCTCCCTCCCTTCCCTCTCCATCTCCCTTCCCTCTCCATCTCCCTCCCCTCTCCATCTCCCTTCCCTCTCCCTCCCTTCCCTCTCCATCTCCCTCACTGGCTTACTTTTAACCTGCTTGTCCATGGCTGGCCGCCATCGCTTCATATTTATGGCAGGAATATACAACCTAGACAAGGACATTGTTGTGATTGATCCAGCTGGTGATTGAGAACAAAGTGGTATTAACAGTGTGTGGTGTGATTGAAACTCAGGTGGTTGTGATTGATCCAGCTGGTGATTGAGAACAAAGTGGTATTAACAGTGTGTGGTGTGATTGATCCCAGCTAGTGATTGAGAACGAAGTGGTATTAAGTGTGTGGTGTGATTGAAACTCGGGTGGTTGTTATTGATCCCAGCTAGTGATTGAGAACAAAGTGGTATTAACAGTGTGGTGTGATTGAAACTCAGGTGGTTGTGATTGAGCCCAGCTGGTGATTGATAACAAAGTGGTATTAACAGTGTGGTGTGATTGAAACTCGGGTGGTTGTTATTGATCCCAGCTGGTGATTGAAAACAAAGTGGTATTAACTGTGTGGCGTGATTGAAACTCAGGTGGTTATTGATCCCAGCTGGTGATTGAGAACGAAGTGGTATTAACAGTGTGTGGTGTGATTGAAACTCGGGTGGTTGTTATTGATCCCAGCTAGTGATTGAGAACAAAGTGGTATTAACAGTGTGGTGTGATTGAAACTCAGGTGGTTGTGATTGAGCCCAGCT
This sequence comes from Cherax quadricarinatus, assembly GCF_038502225.1. NCBI lineage: Eukaryota > Metazoa > Arthropoda > Malacostraca > Decapoda > Parastacidae > Cherax > Cherax quadricarinatus. Next base: position 382,384 of record NC_091386.1, read on the forward strand.
GGTGATTGAGAACAAAGTGGTATTAACAGTGTGGTGTGATTGAAACTCGGGTGGTTGTTATTGATCCCAGCTGGTGATTGAAAACAGTGGTATTAACTGTGTGGTGTGATTGAAACTCAGGTGGTTGTTATTGATCCCAGCTGGTGATTGAGAACAAAGTGGTGTTAACAGTGCGGTGTGATTGAAACTCAGGTGGTTGTGATTGATCCCAGCTTGTGATTGAGAACAGTGGCATTAACAGTGTGGTGTGATTGAAACTCAGGTGGTTGTGATTGAGCCCAGCTGGTGATTGAGAACAAAGTGGTATTAACAGTGTGGTGTGATTGAAACTCAGATGGTTGTTATTGATCCCAGCTGGTGATTGAGAACAAAGTGGTATTGTGTGGTGTGATTGAAACTCAGGTGGTTGTGATTGATCCCAGCTGGTGATTGAGAACAAAGTGGTATTAACAGTGTATGGTGTGATTGAAACTCAGGTGGTTGTAAGTGATCCCAGCTGGTGATTGAGAACAAAGTGGTATTAACAGTGTGGTGTGATTGAAACTCAGGTGGTTGTGATTGAGCCCAGCTGGTGATTGAGAACAAAGTGGTATTAACAGTGTGGTGTGATTGAAACTCAGATGGTTGTTATTGATCCCAGCTGGTGATTGAGAACAAAGTGGTATTAAGTGTGTGGTGTGATTGAAACTCAGGTGGTTGTGATTGATCCCAGCTGGTGATTGAGAACAAAGTGGTATTAACAGTGTATGGTGTGATTGAAACTCAGGTGGTTGTGATTGATCCAGCTGGTGATTGAGAGCAAAGTGGTATTAACAGTGTGTGGTGTGATTGAAACTCAGGTGGTTGTAAGTGATCCCAGCTGGTGATTGAGAACAAAGTGGTATTAACAGTGTGGTGTGATTGAAACTCAGGTGGTTGTGATTGATCCCAGCTGGTGATTGAGAGCAAAGTGGTATTAATAGTGTGGTGTGATTGAAACTCGGGTGGTTGTGATTGAGCCCAGCTGGTGATTGAGAGCAGTGGTATTAACAGTGATGTGATTGAAACTCAGATAGTTCTGATTGAACCCAGCTGGTGATTGAGAGGAAAGTGATATTAATTAATACTGTGTGGTGTGATTGAAACTCATTTGGTTGTGGTTGTGGTTGAGGCAGCTGGTGAGCAAAGAACCCATATAGTATGAGAGGTCGTGGTGTGGAAAAGTTATGGTGGTTGTTTTAAACATGATAGCCACGTGTCGACACAGTTGTTGCAAATATAAAGTCATCTAGATACACAAATTTCACGTGAGATTTCCTATGCAACTATTGTAGAATTAACACAAAACAGATGCTGGTAAAGTATTGATGATAATATAATGTCAGTTTAAAAGTACCTTGCCTAAATAAGACGTTAGTCTGTTAAATTTTTGTACTGTTGCAGGATTACTAACCTTTCTATCACATTAGCATATAAGATGGCAGGTAAATATACACTCCGTATACACTACTTTCCTGTATGGCTAACAGTTCTTAATCCTTCAGATTTACGAGGTGTAATTCGAGACACCGAACTCATGGATATATGTTACAATTAATGGAGTGCAAATGAGGCGGCTGATAATGTAGCCCCGTTCAGTTAGTCTATTTCACTTGGCCACTGAAACTGCTTGAAATACAATAAAAATAACGAACATGCGCGCGCGCAAACAGATGGCATTGAGGAGATCCCTGTACCATTTACTTTTATACACAGCTATATGAAGTGTAAGCTTACCCTCGCTACTCCAGAGACAACCTTGACAATGAATGAAAGTAGCGGCAGTGCCTCAGGCAGTAAATAATGCTTCCTACCATTAGTATCATCTCCCTAAACTGGCCTAAGATAAAGAAAAAAAACATTTTGTACCTACTCAGTTTTAAATTAGTTTCATAAGAATATTACAATTAAAAGTCGTATTCTCGTTGACATTGATAGAATATAAACTCTAATGTATGTTATTTTTTTTTTTTTTTTGTATTTCCAATAGTCTAGCAAGTTAGAACTGGTGTTGAACACTATATCTTATCAACTTTAATAACACAGCCTGTATCCCAGAATATTTTTAGCTTTGCTTGTCAGTGTAATGGATCTCTGGTTATTTGCGGAACTGAAGTGGCTTGCGTAAAGGAATTCCTCTTGTGACCTTATTTCTTGCTGGATATATAACACTACGCTGTGTCACAAGACACCCTTATGCAGTGGGTAGGATGACCCAGTGAACCTATTGTGTTTACTCGCCCAATTGTGTTTGCTGCGACAGACACGTTGCTGCTAACACTGTTTTTACCTGCCTTGACCGACATTTACCGAGTTCTGGCAGAGTGAGGAACTGTCGACCGTATTCTTGAATATATGTATGGTAGTAGGTGGATAGAGTAATCATTCAAGGAAGTACTAATCTGTCGGATTACTTTTTTTTTTCTTTGTCTCGTGAACATATGACAGGTGTATCTCTTACACTTATACTGCCTTCAGAATACACACACGCACACACTTTTGATATTATATAGCCGTCTTAACAGTTCTTAATTCTGTATTACATGTATTTCCTTTTCCAATTTAGAAGGCCTAGTCTAAGGCCAGGTCGTAGAAAAGACATCCCCTAGGATCACTTTAACGGATTAAGTTGTCTTCCACGTTAGTTTAACTCATTCCATTCTCATTCCCTAAGTCATGCAGCTACTGTTTGAAGAGATTATTGTGTGATGTGCCTTATACTGTGTAGTGACTTAATATCTGGATACGTACTGTATGCTTGTGGTGTGAATATTCTGTTTGTGACTATAGGGTGAGACTACAGGTAACTAGTATGTTGTGTAAGAACTATTATAGTGTGAGACTACGGGTAATTATACTTTTGTGACGTGACTATTAGTGGTGACTTATACTGTGTACTGACTATTATACTGTGTGGTGGCTTGTACTGTGTACAGTGACCTGTACTGTGTATAGTGACTTGTACTGAGTGGGTCTGCTTGTAATGTGTGCAGTGACTGCACTGATTGACGTGCTGTGTAATGACTTGTACTGTGTGTGACGACTATTGTACTGTATGGTGACGATTGTACTGTGTGGCTACTATTGTACTTTATGGTGAATTGTACTGTTTGCTGACTACTGTACCGTGTACTAATTATTGTACTGTATCCCAACTAATGCACTGTGTAATGACTTGTATTTTGTACTGTATGGTGATTTTTAATCTGGTGAATACTGTTGTGGTGACTATTGTACTGTCATGACTGTTCTGTAGTTCCTTGTACTACGTGGAGGGTACGTGTATTTATTTGTGTTGTGCTATTACAGTGCCTGTCTTATGTAGTGACTAGTATACTGTGCATGGTGACTTACACGATGTGGTTATTATACTACATGGTGGCTATTATGCTACCAGTATGTGATTGGTATTATAGTTTGTGAATCAAACTGGGAATAATAATATGCTGTGTGGTGAACATTATACTGTGTGTTTGGCGAGTGTGGTGACTTGTGCTGTATGTTTGGTAGCTTATACTGTGTAGACACATAGTATATCATGACTGTTGAGGTGAATATACTGTGTGGTAACGTAATATAGTTTAGTGACATACTTTGTTGCCGCAATATTGTGTGGTGACCATTATACCTGGAGTCTTCCGGATGTCACTGCTTCCGCGGTCTGGTCCCAGACCAGGCCTCTTGGTTGCTAGCCTGATCGATCAACCTGTTAGTGCCCACCGCCCGCAGTCCAACATATGCACCACAACTCGGCTGATCAGGAACTATTTTTGAGGAATTTGAGTTCTCTGTTGAAGACAGCTAGGTGTTTCTTGGTGATCCCCTTTGTGCATGAAAGGAGGGAAGAGTCGTAGTCCCTTAACACTTATTGAGTTCTCTGGATATACAGTGCTCCCCTTCTTTTCATTGGAAGTATCCTCCTCCAAGTCTCGTGTGCTTATAAGTAGTAATTTCGGTGTGCAGGTTCATACGAACTATGAAGGGTTCTCTATATATTTTCTAGGTCAGCAGTTTCACCTGCCTTGAAGGGGGCCGTTAATACATATTCCAGCCTAGAGAGAACCAGTGACCTGAACAGTATCTTCATTGGCATGGCATATCTCTGTTTTGAAGGTTCTAGTTATCCAACATCATTTTTCTTGCAGTTCCAATAACATTGCTCATTGATTTATCACTCCCAAGGTTTTCATAATTGACACGGTCTATTGAGTGGTTTGACGGTCTTGTACTTCGACCTTGTTTTTATGTTTTCCATTTTCCTTGGCGTAGTCAGTGAAATTTGTCTTCTTGGAGCATAATGTTGTTTTCAGTGGTCCACTGAAAGACTTGGTATACATCAGCTTGAGGTTCGCTGCCTTCTATGGATGCCACTACCATACAAATTCTAGTATCGTCTGCAAAAGTTGATAGAATGCATTGATTGATGTCCCTGTCTGTCAGATATAAAAATGAGAGAGAAGTAGGCGAGTACCATGCCTGGGGGGATTACCTGGAGATTACCTGGAGAGAGTTCCGGGGGTCAACGCCCCCGCGGCCCGGTCTGTGACCAGGGGGGGGACAACTTTTTATGGGGTAACTATTATTTTGTGTGGTGACTAGTGTCTTTTGACATAGTTTGTATGGTGACTTGTACTGTGTGTAGTGACAAACTTACGTAATACCGTGTGTATGGTGACTTATATTGTGTGTGTGGCGACTATTAAACTTGGGTAATACTACTGGCTAACGCTACACGGGTGTATGAACCAACAACAAATTTTTGTCCAAGCTATTTTTATAGTTACCGAATGCGTTAGCTTCAATGACTAGTTGGCAGAATGGTCTACTTACCTACAACTTGATTTGTTTTGGATGTTGCACTAAGTGAATTTTTTATCTCTTTCTTAGGACAAACATGATGGGGCGTACGAGATCGTGGAGACAATACGGTAAGTACTGTAGTGTTTTTGTGACTGCAGACGCGCGCACTCGCAGTATGCTGCTATCAGTGTGATAATTACACTGTTAGGAGCACCAGAAACGTGCTACTGCATTGTTCCATGTGATAGTTGCGTTGTTGGAAAACCCAACATCTGCTGCTGCACGATAGTTACATTTTTGGTAAACTTCTGCAGTATCCTACAGTTTTGTATGATAGTTACGTTGTTGGGAATATCAGCACTGCTACACTATTCTATATGATAGTTATTTTGTGGGAACACCAGTGTACTGCGACATACTGCTGTATGGTAGTTACATTGTGGAAACACCTGCTGTGTGTTTTTTAGACAATTCTGTATTACATTGTATGAACATCTGCAGTAATAATAACTTCAGCAGGGCTAAAGCTACTATTACTTGTGGATTACCATCTCACTAGTGTAGTGGAACGTGTTGGGGTGGGGGAAGGTTAGGAGTGTGGGACGGGGTAGCGGGTTGGTAGCGTTCCCAGCTTATGTAACGGCGAGACACCAGCCAGTCGCCTCCCTCCCTCTTTCCCTCCCAGCCCCTTTAAGACTTACTCTGGCTGGTTTGTTCTCTCGGCTTCGCTTCTTCCTCCTCCCTCTCCCTTCCTCTCTTATCCTCCCGGTTTCCTTCCCCTTCCTCTCTTTCTTCACTTGAAGCGTCTGCGTCCTCTTCTCCCACCTTTTCTTTCTCTCACTTCTCCCGTCTCTTCTTCCCTATCTCCAGTCCTTCCCCATCTTTTCCCCACCTGCGCACAGTTCTACATTGGATCCAGGGGTGCCGAGTAGCTCACTGGTGAGAGCATTCGTGTCAAAATCAAAAGTCTCCAGGTTCGGTTCTCAAGTACAGAGAAACTGTATGTCTGACAATGGAAATAGGTTAAGAACTCAGTGGAAATAACTCAGACTATTGTGGTATACCAAATTAATGCTACATAATATATTCATAGTGTATGCCTGCAACACTTTGTGCCTTCATACATGGTAGGAATTACCAACATATCTAGCTGTCTTCAAGAGGGAGATAGAGAAGGTCTAGCCAGTTTGATCAGGCCAGTTGTACCTACGATGACTTGCGTGGTGCTGGCAACAACAGGCTGGTTAATCAGGTCATCAGCCTGGTATAGGACTGGGTCGCAAGGGATGATGCCCCTGAAATAGATTACATGTCTGTAATATAATTGTAGTTTTGCCTCAATAAAAGTTAACTTAGGGGGGACTTTGTGGTTTGGGATGAAGCATGCAGCGCCAGCGTGGAGCCCACACCTGGTCAAACATGTCTACCAGCTTGAAAATATTGTTTCCCAGCTAGTCTTCTCTCGGGACTGAGAGAACAGCACTACGAGGAGTGTCTTGAGGGAACTGTACCTAACCACATCAGATACTCATAGGAATTGACGGAATTTAAACTGCGAGGATCACGGACAGGGCATTCCTGTGACAACTGTAACCGGTTTTGAGAGTTCGTATACCCTTGCAGCCTGGCCTGAGGACAGACCTCTTCCTTGATTGCCGGGACAAGTATAAAAGTCTTAAGAGGAAACCTGGTAAGTGAGTATGGGTGGGTGAGATGACCTGCCTAGTATGGGCAAGTAGACATACTGGAGTGTACCTCCATTCTTGTGTTCCACTAAGTGCTAGATCAATCAGGCTGTGATGGATGTGTGTACCATCGGCCACCAGCAGCAACAACCTGTTTATCCAGGCAAGCACCAGACAAGCCTGATCTAGGGCCAGGCTCTGAGAGCAGGAAAACTCTTGAAACTTATCAATGGTATATCAGAGGTAAAGGTAACTCAATAAGTACAGTTATTGAGGCTAAAACGTTGTGTAGTTTTAAAAATAGGTTAGATAAATACATGAGTGGGTGTGGGTGGGTGTGAGTTGGACCTGACTAGCTTGTGTTTCTAGGTCAGTTGTCGTGTTCCTTCCTTAAGTGAATGTGACCTGCCCTGACTGGGTTGGGGAATTGGCTTAAGCCGGTAGGAGACTTGGACCTGCCTCGCATGGGCCGGTAGGCCTGCTGCAGTGTTCCTTTCTTATGTTCTTATTGCAGCCAGGAGTCCACAGACTCGTGTAGCAGTCGCAACCTGGCTGAACTGGTTAAGTCCATTTTCCCCTTGAAAGTCACACACAAGTTCCCTTGAAAGTCACACACAAGTCCCCTTGAAAGTCACACATAAGTCCCCTTGAAAGTCACACACAAGTCCCAGGAATGTCGGAAGACGCTGCTAAAGGGGTGAATTTTGACTATCATGTGATTCTTAGGAAAATCAATATATTTGTTTAGTTTTCTTTACCACATTCTTACATCAGCATTGTTGGTTTAACATTCTAGTGGGATGATCTGCTTGAAGCCGAGTGCAAATCCTTACTAAACCTAATGTGCTTAAAGCACCTTAAGAAAAAAAAAAGATAATTGGATACATTCAACCCCAGCAAACAATTCAATGAGAACTGTACTAGACTGGAACCAGTGTAACTTGCCTGAAGGGTGTTGAGAAATCTATATATGAAGTTAGGTAGAGTGAATATAACTGGTAAGTGAGGACGTACCTTCCTCACGTACGTCTGTCTGTACATGAGAACCAAGTGTATACATGTTCTCGTCAATACACAACCTAGTATATACCTTGTACTTGTCAGTACACAGGAACCCAGTGTATACATTGTACTTGTCAGTACACAGTAAGTGTATCATTGTACTTATCAGTACACAGGAAGTGCATACATTGTAGTTGTCAGCACACAAAAACCCAGTGTATACTGTTTTCAGTACACATGAACCAAGTAAGTATACATTGTACTTGTCAGTACACAAGAACCTGGCATATGTATTGTACTCGTCAGTACACAAGAAATTAGTGCACTGTTCTCATCAGTACTTCAGGCAGTTTGGCAAAATATGCAGTCATCCTTATGGAGTCTTGAACATTGTGCTTAACTGTCCACTTAGGAATATATCCAGATGTCAAGATATGAATGAAAAAAGATACCAGACATATTAAGCAAATTTCCTAAATTTGCTTGCAACAGATAAGTCAACTGTAAATATAAATCCAACTGTATTAATGTTAACCCCTTTTGGAGCCTAGGTCTTTAGCCTTTTATGTTTTAATACGTTAAGCTACCGTGCACAGGATGGATATGGGGTGCACAATAAACTAGCCAGTTCGGCGGCAAAATCTGGTTTAATATAATCATCAGTACAGAAGAACCCAGTGTATACAGTGTTGTGGTGTGTACCGAGAAGAAACAAAGGGGTTGCTTGTTGGGCAGCCAGACAGCACTAGGCTGGTGCCTCGGCTACTGCTGCTTCCTACCACCACTTGGCATCTCAGCTCAGATTACACCGTGTTTTTTTCATTGCCTGTTCAACTTGTGTGGCTTCTGACTTCCGCAGCTTGGTTTGGGCACAGAGAGTATGGTCATCATCATAAGGAAGCTCCAGTCATGTAGAACATTCCTTAGGAAATGGAAAGTGATCATGTTCGATCCAAGGAAAAGAAATTACCGCAAATAAGAACATTTCAATAGTATCAAGACACCACCCCTTGAAGGGCGAGTGCTGGTTGGGGGGTTGTTAATATAGGTGAGAGTGTTTAATACAGCGCTGTATGACCCATATGAGTTTAACGTTGTGATAGTTTGGGTGAATGTGGGCTGATGGGTCATGGTGTAGGTTTTTAAACTCTCAGCCTAGTGGTGGCGGAGGCTTGGCAGATAGGTAGGTCGCAGTAAGTGCAGCGCAACTGGCAGATAGGTAGGTCGCAATAAGTTCAACATAACTGGCAGATAGGTAGGTCGCAAGAAGTTCAACATAACTGGCAGTTAGGTTGCAAGAAGTACAACATAGCTCATACAAATATTGAAAGCTTAGACTCCTCCAGGGAGGTTACATGACGCTTGATCTAAGGAATAAGAACAGACCTCCGCTTCCTTAGATCGAACTTGATTAACTTCTATTCTCCTAGGCGCTGTACGACCCCTACGGAGTTAACTCTCCCCCCAAGAATGTTCTAATTGGATGTGAACGTGGTGTTGTGGGGTAAAAACTGCATATGTAGTGTGTTTGCTTGCTTGCTTGCATCTAACTCTAAAGACCACCAGGATATAATTGGTCCTTGTGTGAAGATAGTAGTGTATTCTAGTGCTGTATTTTCAGGTCAGGGATGGTACAATTCACAAAAAGACACACCTTAGAAGATGACGCGTATGATTTGGCAATTGTCCAGGACACACCAATCGTGGTCATAAGTTACCTTCTGTGCGGATTATTTATGAAGTGTTCCATCAATGGTATTTTGACTTATTCTTCTCGATAAAACAGTTGCTAGGTGTCTCATATTGACAAAATATGAAGACAAGTATACAGCACTTAGGAGGTTTGTCGTGAAATATTTCGTTTATTAGAAGTTTTTCAACCTGAAAAAAATCGTAGTGGGCGAAGAGTTATCTAATATCCTTAATTGCTGTAATTATTTAAGGGAATGACGGTTGAACGGCAGAATGCCGCAGGAATTTAGTAACAAATATAGACTCCGTTTAAAACATAAAGGGTTTGCTGTAAGCACGTTTGTGTAAGCCTAGAGGTTGTGGTGACGCGAGAGCAGCATCACTAGTGCACTAAGCACAAGCTTCACTTGGTCCGCCACTGCACTGCCTAAGAATGTAAAGCACGATATTATGGGTCGATACACATTAGAGGAGAGCAGGTGGCGGGACTAGGGGGCTGGAGGGTAAGCTTATATATATAGAAAACGGGTTTTAAAGTAGCCAGAGCGTGTTAATGTGTTTGTTTGTGAGTTCTGCTTTCACTCACCCGAGTCTTGGAACAACGATATATATATATATATATATATATATATATATATATATATATATATATATATATATATATATATATATATATACAATTGATTACTTTCTACAGGTCTTATGTATAAACTCAGGGTTACCTGGAGGTTATTCCGGGGATCAACGCCCCCGCGGCCCGGTCCATGACCAGGCCTCCCGATGGATCAGGGCCTGATCAACTAGGCTGTTACTGCTGGCCGCACGCAGTCCAACGTATGAGCCACAGCCCGGCTGATCCGGCACTGACTTTAGGTATCTGTCCAGCTCTCTCTTGAAGGCAGCCAGGGGTTTATTGGCAATTCCCCTAATGCTTGATGGGAGGCTGTTGAACAGTTTTGGGCCCCGAACACTTACGGTGTTTTCTCTTAGTGTACCAATGGCGCCCCTACTTTTTATTGGGGGCATTTTGCATCGCCTGCCCAGTCTTTTACTTTCGTAGGGAGTGATTTCTGTGTGCAGATTTGGGACCATTCCTTCCAAGATTTTCCAAGTGTAGATTATGATATATCTCTCCCTCCTGCGTTCCAACGAGTACAAGTCAAGTGCTTCCAAGCGTTCCCAGTAGTTAAGGTGCTTGACGGAACTTATACGTGCAGTAAAGGATCTCTGTACACTCTCTAGATCTGCGATTTCACCTGCTTTGAATGGAGATGTTAATGTACAGCAGTATTCCAGCCTAGAGAGAACAAGTGATTTGAAAAGGATCATCATGGGCTTGGCATCTCTCGTTTTGAAAGTTCTCATTATCCATCCTATCATTTTCTTTGCACGTGCGGTCGTGGCACTGTTGTGATCCTTGAAAGTGAGATCCTCAGACATTACTACTCCCAGGGTGCATAGTATGTTAAAATATTAATGTGTACACACACACACACACACACACACACACACACACACACACACACACACACACACACACACACACACACATATATATATATATATATATATAATTAGTCCACAGCAGGGTTCGAACCTGCACACACTGCATCACCTGTGCACACCTGCAATGTATGCGGGTTCTAATCCTGCTGTGGACTGATTGATAATGTTTAAATAATTTCGCAAACACACAGGTATTGGCAGGCACTAGAATAGGCAGAGGCACTGCCACGTTTATAAACCAGCTTAGGTCCTGATGCAGGCATGTATATATGGTAAGAAACATACACAACAGAGGTTGGCAAGGGATTGGTGACGGAGGCAGTTGGTCCTGAGTGTGGCGCGTCTTGGCTGTGTGTGGCTGGTTCAGCTTTAAGGTATTGACAAGAGGCCTGACGTGCGTGTTCTCTCCCCTCCCTCCCATTCTCTCTCTCTCTCTCTCTCTCTCTCTCTCTCTCTCTCTCTCTCGCTTCTGCGTTAATAACAGTGATTAGGAATTATAGAGGAATAAGTCATGTTATTTTGGTTTGTTATACTGGGGTAATTTTTATAATTTGTCACCGCTGTATGCTTGCAATAATCATATTTTTAATGCAATCATTGTAGAAATATTGAAAGAGCAGTGTTTATACACACCTGTATATTTAACCTAAATCAAGCTTATCATACGGCTGATATAAGCACAAAACAGTCCCCTTACTCAGGCAGGATTTTGAGTTTGCGTTCCATAGCATTACTCAGAAGTTAAACTGAATTAACTTGCGCTGGTTTGTATGCGTTCGAAATGTAGCCTACACAGGTAACCCGCACATAGGAGAGAGAGGAGCTTACCACGACGTTTCGGTCCAAATTGGACCGAAACGTTGTCGTAAGCTCCTGCTATGTGCGGGTTATTTGTGTATTTTTCCAGTCACGGTATCGTGTTTTTTGGTTCTTTGTACTGGTAGAGCGTTTGTCTCTCACCCGAAAGAGCCGAGATTTGTTATTGCGACACTAAACATCTACCTGTAGTCTGGGCACGTCTCTACGCTGGCTGCCCCTGTTCACCTAGCAACAAATAGGTATGTGGGAATGCGTGTGTTGTTGTGGGTCGCATCCTGGGGACGGACCTGTGACCCAAACCATACCCCCGGCCGGGATTGAACCCGCGGTCATAGAGTCTCAAAATTCCAAACCTGCAGTAAAATGCACTGCATGACTTGGACCACTGGAAGATTATTTTAGTACCACGATTACCTTCATGTTACGTGTATTGTTTTTTTTTAGTTAGTGGTTAAATATAGGCTTTCGTGGGTTTATGTAAACTACTGCTTTTTACTGATTGTGATTAAATATATATTTTTTTCTAAGGTTGTGGTACCCACCGTAATTTTCTAAGGTTGTGGTACCCACCCTTAAAATAATCTTAAACTAGTTTTTGAAGCTTTAGAGGTAGGCACTTAAATCTAGAAAAGAAGATATGACCCCAATGGAAATAAGTCACTTTTTTGGGGGGGGAGGGGTTCTAGATAATTTACACTATGTATGATCATTGTACTTGTGTACCTGTAGCTAAATAATCTTAACTAGGATGACTTATGAGGAGTGGTGGTGCAGGAGGTGTGGCGGCGGTAGTGGAAGGAAAGTGAGAGTAGTGGTGTAGCTTGTATCCAGATGCTCCTCTGGCACCAGTCTCGCTACCATATCATTTTATATTTAGCTCCCCTAATTGTGCTTGATGGGTCGAGCTCCGGCACCTGGTCTTCCCTCAACCTTTACTCACCTAGTGCCTTGATGGGTCGAGCTCCGGCACCTGGTACTCCCTCAACCTTTACTCACCTAGTGCCTTGATGGGTCGAGCTCCGGCACCTGGTCCTCCCTCAACCTTCACTTCCCTTGGTGGGTCGAGTTTCTTTTTAGTTTGTAGCCTTCTTGAAGGCAGTCACACTCTTACTGTAAAGCCTTGTATGTTGTCAGCTCGCCCTACTTCCTCTCTTAGGTCATTCCACCCCTTCACTACACACTTCGATATATATTCACTACACACTTGCCTTTAATTTCTCCTGTTTTTTAATTCTCATTCCTGTAATATTTCCTTTCCAATTTATTAAGTCTGGTCTAAGGTCGGTCCGCGGGGACGATATCCGTCTCGAAATCATTAGCAGATAACAAGAACTTCGGGTCCCTTCAAGGACCCTGATGTTGATGAAAGTTTTTGATATTAGGAATGGAAGCTACTCCGCTTTGATCCAGTCTGGTTACCTTCCACTTCTTGGTGCTATATGGCACCTTTGGGTTTAAAGTTTGGCCAAATATTTAATATTATGTTAGTGCTTTCCCGCATATCTTAGCTTGTTTGACTACTTTACAAGAGTCAGCAATAATACGCAGAATGGCATCTGTCATAGGAATTCCAACACTCCAGGTTAGTGCAGTCGCCCCTCCCTTCCACTTCCTGTTTGACTTGCATCATTTCCCTTCTCTGAATCCATGTTATTCGTCTTCCGCGAAGCTCTTTCCGTATTTTTCATAGAATTTTTCCAGAAGCGAAAGCTTGTTAGACGTCTTTCATTCTGGTAGGATTGTTTCCCCGTTGTTATGAATGTACATCCATGATAGCGCCTTTCTTTTGTGTTTAACAGTTATTGTAAATTATATATTTATACTACACAAAGAAATGTTTGCTTGATCATGCATTAAACACCCCCACCTTTCTCCCCTCCTTTCCTATTTCATCGCTGGGTGCAGGCCAGCAGTAACAGCCTCGTTGATCAGGCCCCGATCCACCAGGAGGCCTGATCATGAACCGGGCCGCGTGGACATTGATCCCCGGAATGCTCTCCAGGCAGCCTCCAGGTAGCCTCCAGGCAGTCTCCAGGCAGCCTCCATGCAGCCTCCAGGTAGCTTCCAGGCAGCGTCCAGGTAGCCTCCAGGTAGCCTCCAGGTAGCTTCCAGGCAGCGTCCAGGTAGCTTCCAGGTAGCCTCCAGGTAGCTTCCAGGCAGCGTCCAGGTACCCTCCAGGCAGGTAGGAAAGCTGTCCTGTAATCAGATATAGTAAGGAAACATCACTCTTCAACAACTATATATTCCTTGATGCCGGTGAAGGACTCTTGATTCTAGGAATTGGAGCTATCCAAACTTAATTACTCTCCATTACCCAGGCGCCTAATGCCTCCTGGAACAAAATCATTATAATATTAACTGGGAAGCACAAAAATCTGTATTTTAGTGTTCCATGATGATAGAATACTGCAGTAGCACGCTACGTTACTCGGATAAAGAAAAAGGAACATTTCATTGAGTGGTGGATAGCCACATGGTTATAATCATAACCATGATTTTAAAGGGGTGACCAGTAAGCTAGCGGAAGGCCTCGGTCAGATGACCAAATTCTCAAACTGTGGGTCATCATATGACTAAGACCCGCGTCGGGAAACACGTGTCCTGTTTCCTGACAAATCTTGCCTAACTAAAACTGAGTGGTGGTGGTGGTGTTGTTCCTGGAGTGAGTGAGTGAGTGCCTTGTGGCACCGTCATGTGGTGCCTCATGTAGGTTTAGTATTTGCGTTGTGGTAAATACTTCTTGGAATCTTCAGCTTAGTTCCTGATACTTTACTCTTATCGTTGTTGTTCTCTTTCTGAATTAATCTCGCTTGTTTCAACACTCATCTATTATACTTTTATAAGAATCTCGTGTTTACATAGGCAGCTGTCATCATCATCATCTCTCACACAGTTGAAGAATCTCGTGTTTACATAGGCAGCTGTCATCATCATCATCTCTCACACAGTTGAAGATTGAGACACTTATGCAACATATGGGAATCTTTATTCAGGAAACGTTTCGACACACAGTGGCTTCATCAGTCCAATACAAAGTAGAAAGGCGTAAGGAGAGGAGGAGTTTGAGGTAATCAGTCCCTCAGCCTGGAGTCGATGTGTTCAGTCCATCAATCTTGTAGAATGTACAGCATAGGGCCGTAGATGTGGCTTATATACTGTAGTCAGGTGAGGCAAATAAAGATTCCCATATGTTGCATAAGTGTCTCAATCTTTAAGTTGTCGGTTTTTCAAACCATTCATCTCACACAGTTCTAGTGTCATGTTAATCACTTCTTTATCCTACTGAACACATCTTACTCGCATTTTTAACATTATATTCCTGCTTCTTACTTTTGCCAAGGGTTCCAACTCTTATTTGCCATTTTGTTAACTAACCTTGTAGAGACTTTTGACGTTAAATTTGTCAGTTTTTAACTGAGATTAACCCCTCAGAGGAGTTTTTTTAATTAATTTAACAAACTTCATAATTTCATTTTGTTTGAACTGAAAATTTACCTCATTTAGGATTTTATAAGAGTATTTTGTAAGAGTATTTTATAAGAGTATTTTCAAATATGACTCTTGGTGGTAGCTTGAACTCTTCTGCTTCCATTTACTTAACACATCTCCTTTCCTCGTTGTTTTCCTTCTCTCCCCTTTACCTCCATTCTTCTTCCACCCCTTTAATCGCTCCCCTTTCCCCTAGCCCTACTTTCTCTCCTTGCCTCCCGTTACTGGAGCCTCGGGGTCATTGGGGCGAACAACTGTAAACACTGCCTGTATCCTGCCCGGCACACCTTGCTCTCTCTCTTTCTCCTTCTCTCTTCTCTTCCTCTCTCCTCTCCCCCTCTTTTCCTCTTTCCTCTCCCCCTCTTTTCCTCTCTCCTCTCCCCCTCTTTTCCTCTTTCCTCTCCCCCTCTTTTCCTCTTTCCTCTCCCCCTCTTTTCCTCTCTCCTCTCCCCCTCTTTTCCTCTCTTCTCTCCCCCTCTTTTCCTCTTTCCTCTCCCCCTCTGTTCCTCTGTCCTCTCCCCCTCTTGTCCTCTCTTCTCTCCCCCTCTTTTCCTCTTTCCTCTCCCCCTCTTTTCCTCTCTTCTCTCCCCCTCTTTTCCTCTTTCCTCTCCCCCTCTTTTCCTCTCTCCTCTCCCCCTCTTTTCCTCTCTTCTCTCCCCCTCTTTTCCTCTTTCCTCTCCCCCTCTTTTCCTCTCTCCTCTCCCCCTCTTTTCCTCTCTTCTCTCCCCCTCTCTATTTCAACATCCATTATCTTATTCCATGCCTTTTACTACTCCAGTCTCGTTATTCCATTTATACCATTTGTTGTGTACGTATATCGCTAATTTAGGTATTTTTTTTATTTTTCTCTTATTGTATGTTTCGTTGTTTCTCTACAAAGATGGGCACGGCTGGGAGAAGCATGGCTGCCCAGCTTTTGAGGCATCTGTGGCCTAGTGGTCTAGAACGTCACTTGGGAACCTTGCCAGCCTTCCCTGACGTGGCTTCGAATCCTGCTGATTGTGATCTTTCTCTGTATATACCCGTTTGTTTCTTAATATGCAATAGACCCATACTAAAACAATAATATTGCAAGTGATGTCGTGCTCTCTGTCTCATTATTATAACAAGAGGAGAGTAGTAGTACCTGCTTACCATTCCTATAACAAGAGGAGGGTAGTAGTACCTGCTTACCATTCCTATAAGAGGAGGGTAGTAGTACCTGCTTACCATTCCTATAAGAAGAGGAGGGTAGTAGTACCTGCTTACCATTCCTATAAGAAGAGGAGGGTAGTAGTACCTGCTTACCATTCCTATAAGAGGAGGGTAGTAGTACCTGCTTACCATTCCTATAAGAGGAGGGTAGTAGTACCTGCTTACCATTCCTATAAAAGGAGGGTAGTAGTACCTGCTTACCATTCCTATAAGAGGAGGGTAGTAGTACCTGCTTACCATTCCTATAAGAGGAGGGTAGTAGTACCTGCTTACCATTCCTATAAGAGGAGGGTAGTAGTACCTGCTTACCATTCCTATAAGAGGAGGGTAGTAGTACCTGTTTACCATTCCTATAAGAAGAGGAGGGTAGTAGTACCTGCTTACCATTCCTATAAGAGGAGGGTAGTAGTACCTGCTTACCATTCCTATAAGAGGAGGGTAGTAGTACCTGCTTACCATTCCTATAAGAGGAGGGTAGTAGTACCTGCTTACCATTCCTATAAGAGGAGGGTAGTAGTACCTGCTTACCATTCCTATAACAAGAGGAGGGTAGTAGTACCTACTTACCATTCCTATAATAGAAGGGTAGTAGTACCTGCTTACCATTCCTATAATAAGAGTGTAATAGTACCTGTTTACCATTCCTGTAATTAGAGGGTAGTAGTACCTGCTTACCATTCCTATAATAAGAGTGTAATAGTACCTGCTTACCATTCCTGTAATTAGAGGGTAGTAGTACCTGCTTACCATTCCTATAATAAGAGTGTAATAGTACCTGCTTACCATTCCTGTAATTAGAGGGTAGTAGTACCTGCTTACCATTCCTATAAGAGGAGGGTAGTAGTACCTGCTTACCATTCCTATAAGAGGAGGGTAGTAGTACCTGTTTACCATTCCTATAAGAAGAGGAGGGTAGTAGTACCTGCTTACCATTCCTATAAGAGGAGGGTAGTAGTACCTGCTTACCATTCCTATAAGAGGAGGGTAGTAGTACCTGCTTACCATTCCTATAAGAGGAGGGTAGTAGTACCTGCTTACCATTCCTATAAGAGGAGGGTAGTAGTACCTGTTTACCATTCCTATAAGAAGAGGAGGGTAGTAGTACCTGCTTACCATTCCTATAAGAGGAGGGTAGTAGTACCTGCTTACCATTCCTATAAGAGGAGGGTAGTAGTACCTGCTTACCATTCCTATAAGAGGAGGGTAGTAGTACCTGCTTACCATTCCTATAAGAGGAGGGTAGTAGTACCTGCTTACCATTCCTATAACAAGAGGAGGGTAGTAGTACCTACTTACCATTCCTATAATAGAAGGGTAGTAGTACCTGCTTACCATTCCTATAATAAGAGTGTAATAGTACCTGTTTACCATTCCTGTAATTAGAGGGTAGTAGTACCTGCTTACCATTCCTATAATAAGAGTGTAATAGTACCTGCTTACCATTCCTGTAATTAGAGGGTAGTAGTACCTGCTTACCATTCCTATAATAAGAGTGTAATAGTACCTGCTTACCATTCCTGTAATTAGAGGGTAGTAGTACCTGCTTACCATTCCTATAAGAGGAGGGTAGTAGTACCTGCTTACCATTCCTATAAGAGGAGGGTAGTAGTACCTGCTTACCATTCCTATAAGATGAGGGTAGTAGTACCTGCTTACCATTCCTATAAGATGAGGGTAGTAGTACCTGCTTACCATTCCTATAAGAGGAGGGTAGTAGTACCTGCTTACCATTCCTATAAGAGGAGGGTAGTAGTACCTGCTTACCATTCCTATAAGAGGAGGGTAGTAGTGCCTGCTTACCATTCCTATAAGAGGAGGGTAGCAGTACCTGCTTACCATTCCTATAAGAGGAGGGTAGTAGTACCTGTTTACCATTCCTATAAGAGGAGGGTAGTAGTACCTGCTTACCATTCCTATAACAAGAGGAGGGTAGTAGTACCTACTTACCATTCCTATAATAGAAGGGTAGTAGTACCTGCTTACCATTCCTATAATAAGAGTGTAATAGTACCTGCTTACCATTCCTGTAATTAGAGGGTAGTAGTACCTGCTTACCATTCCTATAATAAGAGTGTAATAGTACCTGCTTACCATTCCTGTAATTAGAGGGTAGTAGTACCTGCTTACCATTCCTATAAGAGGAGGGTAGTAGTACCTGCTTACCATTCCTATAAGAGGAGGGTAGTAGTACCTGCTTACCATTCCTATAAGATGAGGGTAGTAGTACCTGCTTACCATTCCTATAAGAGGAGGGTAGTAGTACCTGCTTACCATTCCTGTAAGAGGAGGGTAGTAGTACCTGCTTACCATTCCTATAAGAGGAGGGTAGTAGTACCTGTTTACCATTCCTATAAGAGGAGGGTAGTAGTACCTGCTTACCATTCCTATAACAAGAGGAGGGTAGTAGTACCTGCTTACCATTCCTATAAGAGGAGGGTAGTAGTACCTGCTTACCATTCCTATAACAAGAGGAGGGTAGTAGTACCTGCTTACCATTCCTATAACAAGAGGAGGGTAGTAGTACCTGTTTACCATTCCTATAAGAGGAGGGTAGTAGTACCTGCTTACCATTCCTATAACAAGAGGAGGGTAGTAGTACCTGCTTACCATTTGTCTACATATAAACATTTCTGTGCGTAATAGAATTTAGTGATACAAAATGAAAGTAAATTATCCTGGCAGTAGCTATAAAGGAATGACCAGGTTATTTATCCTGGCAGTAGCTATAAAGGAATGACCAGGTTAATTATCCTGGCAGTAGCTATAAAGGAATGACCAGGTTAATTATCCTGGCAGTAGCTATAAAGGAATGACCAGGTTAATTATCCTGGCAGTAGCTATAAAGGAATGACCAGGTTAATTATCCTGGCAGTAGCCATAAAGGAATGACAAGGTTAATTATCCTGGCAGTAGCTATGAAAGAATGACCAGGTTAATTATCCTGGCAGTAGCTATGAAAGAATGACCAGGTTAATTATCCTGGCAGTAGCTATGAAAGAATGACCAGGTTAATTATCCTGGCAGTAGCTATGAAAGAATGGTCAGGTTAATTATCCTGGCAGTAGCTATGAAAGAATGACCAGGTTAATTATCCTGGCAGTAGCTATGAAAGAATGACCAGGTTAATTATCCTGGCAGTAGCTATGAAAGAATGACCAGGTTAATTATCCTGGCAGTAGCTATGAAAGAATGACCAGGTTAATTATCCTGGCAGTAGCTATGAAAGAATGACCAGGTTAATTATCCTGGCAGTAGCTATGAAAGAATGACCAGGTTAATTATCCTGGCAGTAGCTATGAAAGAAGAATGGTCAGGTTAATTCTAAGAATTAGAAACTCTCCCATAAATAATCACTGGTCACTGCCGGATCAACTAGGCTGTGGTCCATATGTTGGACTACTTGCAGCCAGCAGTAACAACCTGGTCCACTGGGAGGCCTGGTCGTGGACCGGGCCGTGGGGGCGTTGATCCCCAGAATACCTTCCAGGTTACCGGGAGGTTATTCTGGGGATCAGCGCCCCCGCGGCCCGGTCCATGACCAGGCCTCCCGATGGATCAGGGCCTGATCAACTAGGCTGTTACTGCTAGCTAGCTACTGCCAGGATAATTAACCTGGTCATTCTTTCATAGCTACTGCCAGGATAATTAACCTGGTCATTCTTTCATAGCTACTGCCAGGAAAATTAACCTGGTCATTCTTTCATAGCTACTGCCAGGATAATTAACCTGGTCATTCTTTCATAGCTACTGCCAGGATAATTAACCTGGTCATTCTTTCATAGCTACTGCCAGGATAATTAACCTGGTCATTCTTTCATAGCTACTGCCAGGATAATTAGGTAGGTAGGCTGTGATAGTAAAAATAAATCCCTTAAGACAAACCTGAAGTGGTTTTAGGCCTATGCCACCTATTGCTTCCTATTAACCCAAAGTGCTTTTAGGCTTATTTCTTCCGATCAACCTAAAAGTGGTTTTAGGCCTTTGTCACCTATCTTCACCTCGCCTATCTCTTCTTATCTGGTGGTAACATCTGTTTGCATAGGTCTATCTTAGCCTGGTTCTTACCTTCTCAATCTTGCTATCCCTCTGTCTTGTAAAAATAATCTTTCCAGTATATTTAACTTAAACTGTCCAAGCGTAGATCTACGTCTGACTTGTTGCAGTCATTACAAGGGATTATGTATACCCCTGCAGAGGATGGAGGCTTGTCCTGTCTACTACTGGTGATGTCCTTGATGGTCGTGGTTGTGGAACCACAACCACGACCATCAAGGACACCACCAGTAGTAGATCTACGTCTGACTTAGTATATTAATGAATAAAACACTAATAAATTATCTCAAAATAGAATTATATGTATATTAATTTGGAAAAAAACTGAGGTACATATTTTTATATGTGGGATGTTAAGCCAATGTACGTCGTTCACACGCACGCACGAACACACGAGTGAAGCCTATAAGACTACCCAGGAGAGTGAAGCCTATAAGACTACCCAGGAGAGTGAAGCCTATAAGACTACCCAGGAGAGTGAAGCCTATAAGACTACCCAGGAGAGTGAAGCCTATAAGACTACCCAGGAGAGTGAAGCCTATAAGACTACCCAGGAGAGTGAAGCCTATAAGGCTACCCAGGAGAGTGAAGCCTATAAGACTACCCAGGAGAGTGAAGCCTATAAGACTACCCAGGAGAGTGAAGCCTATAAGGCTACCCAGGAGAGTGAAGCCTATAAGACTACCCAGGAGAGTGAAGCCTATAAGACTACCCAGGAGAGTGAAGCCTATAAGACTACCCAGGAGAGTGGAGCCTATAAGACTACCCAGGAGAGTGAAGCCTATAAGACTACCCAGGAGAGTGAAGCCTATAAGACTACCCAGGAGAGTGGAACCTATAAGACTACTACCCAGGAGAGTGGAACCTATAAGACTACCCAGGAGAGTGAAGCCTATAAGACTACCCCGGAGAGTGAAGCCTATAAGACTACCCAGGAGAGTGAAGCCTATAAGACTACCCAGGAGAGTGAAGCCTATAAGACTACCCAGGAGAGTGAAGCCTATAAGACTACCCAGGAGAGTGAAGCCTATAAGACTACCCAGGAGAGTGAAGCCTATAAGACTACCCAGGAGAGTGAAGCCTATAAGACTACTCAGGAGAGTGAAGCCTATAAGACTACCCAGGAGAGTGAAGCCTATAAGACTACCCAGGAGAGTGAAGCCTATAAGACTACCCAGGAGAGTGAAGCCTATAAGACTACCCAGGAGAGTGAAGCCTATAAGACTACCCAGGAGAGTGAAGCCTATAAGACTACCCAGGAGAGTGAAGCCTATAAGACTACCCAGGAGAGTGAAGCCTATAAGACTACCCAGGAGAGTGAAGCCTATAAGACTACCCAGGAGAGTGAAGCCTATAAGACTACCCAGGAGAGTGAAGCCTATAAGACTACCCAGGAGAGTGAAGCCTATAAGACTACCCAGGAGAGTGGAACCTATAAGACTACCCAGGAGAGTGGAACCTATAAGACTACCCAGGAGAGTGGAACCTATAAGACTACCCAGGAGAGTGAAGCCTATAAGACTACCCAGGAGAGTGAAGCCTATAAGACTACCCAGGAGAGTGAAGCCTATAAGACTACTACCCAGGAGAGTGAAGCCTATAAGACTACCCAGGAGAGTGAAGCCTATAAGACTACCCAGGAGAGTGAAGCCTATAAGACTACCCAGGAGAGTGAAGCCTATAAGACTACCCAGGAGAGTGGAACCTATAAGAAGACTACCCAGGAGAGTGAAGCCTATAAGACTACCCAGGAGAGTGAAGCCTATAAGACTACCCAGGAGAGTGGAACCTATAAGAAGACTACCCAGGAGAGTGGAGCCTATAAGACTACCCAGGAGAGTGAAGCCTATAAGACTACTACCCAGGAGAGTGAAGCCTATAAGACTACCCAGGAGAGTGAAGCCTATAAGACTACCCAGGAGAGTGAAGCCTATAAGACTACCCAGGAGAGTGGAACCTATAAGAAGACTACCCAGGAGAGTGAAGCCTATAAGACTACCCAGGAGAGTGAAGCCTATAAGACTACCCAGGAGAGTGAAGCCTATAAGACTACCCAGGAGAGTGAAGATTATAAGACTACCCAGAAGAGTGAAGCCTATAAGACTACACAGGAGAGTGAAGCCTATAAAACTACCCAGGAGAGTGGAACCTATTAGAAGACTACCCAGGAGAGTGAAGCCTATAAGACTACCCAGGAGAGTGGAGCCTATAAGAAGACTACCCAGGAGAGTGAAGCCTATTAGACTACTACCCAGGAGAGTGAAACCTATAAGACTACTACCCAGGAGAGTGAAACCTATAAGACTACTACCCAGGAGAGTGAAGCCTATGAGACTACTACCCAGGAGAGTGAAGCCTATAAGACTACTACCCAGGAGAGTGAAGCCTATAAGACTACCCAGGAGAGTGAAGCCTATAAGACTACCCAGGAGAGTGAAGCCTATAAGACTACCCAGGAGAGTGGAACCTATAAGAAGACTACCCAGGAGAGTGAAACCTATAAGACTACCCAGGAGAGTGGAACCTATAAGACTACCCAGGAGAGTGAAGCCTATAAGACTACCCAGGAGAGTGAAGCCTATAAGACTACCCAGGAGAGTGAAGCCTATAAGACTACTACCCAGGAGAGTGAAGCCTATAAGACTACCCAGGAGAGTGAAGCCTATAAGACTACCCAGGAGAGTGAAGCCTATAAGACTACCCAGGAGAGTGAAGCCTATAAGATTACCCAGGAGAGTGAAGCCTATAAGACTACCCAGGAGAGTGAAACCTATAAGACTACTACCCAGGAGAGTGAAGCCTATAAGACTACTACCCAGGAGAGTGAAGCCTATAAGACTACTACCCAGGAGAGTGAAGCCTATAAGACTACCCAGGAGAGTGAAGCCTATAAGACTACCCAGGAGAGTGGAACCTATAAGAAGACTACCCAGGAGAGTGAAGCCTATAAGACTACCCAGGAGAGTGAAGCCTATAAGACTACCCAGGAGAGTGGAACCTATAAGAAGACTACCCAGGAGAGTGGAGCCTATAAGACTACCCAGGAGAGTGAAGCCTATAAGACTACTACCCAGGAGAGTGAAGCCTATAAGACTACCCAGGAGAGTGAAGCCTATAAGACTACCCAGGAGAGTGAAGCCTATAAGACTACCCAGGAGAGTGGAATCTATAAGAAGACTACCCAGGAGAGTGAAGCCTATAAGACTACCCAGGAGAGTGGAGCCTATAAGAAGACTACCCAGGAGAGTGAAGCCTATAAGACTACTACCCAGGAGAGTGAAACCTATAAGACTACTACCCAGGAGAGTGAAACCTATAAGACTACTACCCAGGAGAGTGAAGCCTATGAGACTACTACCCAGGAGAGTGAAACTTATAAGACTACTACCCAGGAGAGTGAAACCTATAAGACTACTACCCAGGAGAGTGAAGCCTATAAGACTACTACCCAGGAGAGTGAAGCCTATAAGACTACTTCCCAGGAGAGTGAAACCTATAAGAAGACTACCCAGGAGAGTGAAGCCTATAAGACTACTACCCAGGAGACTGAAGCCTATAAGACTACTACCCAGGAGAGTGAAGCCTATAAGACTACTACCCAGGAGAGTGAAGCCTATAAGACTACTTCCCAGGAGCCCAGGAGAGTGAAACCTATAAGAAGACTACCCAGGAAAGTGAAGCCTATAAGACTACTACCCAGGAGAGTGAAGCCTATAAGACTACTACCCAGGAGAATGAAGCCTATAAGACTATTTCCCAGGAGAGTGAAGCCTATAAGACTACTACCCAGGAGAGTGAAGCCTATAAGACTACCCAGGAGAGTGAAGCCTATAAGACTACTACCCAGGAGAGTGAAGCCTATAAGACTACTACCCAGGAGAGTGAAGCCTATAAGACTACTACCCAGGAGAGTGAAGCCTATAAGACTACTACCCAGGAGAGTGAAGCCTATTAGACTACTTCCCAGGAGAGTGAAACCTATAAGAAGACTACCAGGAGAGTGAAGCCTATAAGACTACTACCCAGGAGAGTGAAGCCTATAAGACTACTACCCAGGAGAGTGAAGCCTATAAGACTACTTCCCAGGAGAGTGAAGCCTATAAGACTACTACCCAGGAGAGTGAAGCCTATAAGATTACTTCCCAGGAGAGTGAAGCCTATAAGACTACTACCCAGGAGAGTGAAGCCTATAAGACTACTACCCAGGAGAGTGAAGCCTATAAGACTACTTCCCAGGAGAGTGAAGCCTATAAGACTACTACCCAGGAGAGTGAAGCCTATAAGACTACTACCCAGGAGAGTGAAGCCTATAAGACTACTAACCAGGAGAGTGAAGCCTATAAGACTACTACCCAGGAGAGTGAAGCCTATAAGACTACTACCCAGGAGAGTGAAGCCTATAAGACTACTACCCAGGAGAGTGAAGCCTATTAGACTACTAACCAGGAGAGTGAAGCCTATAAGACTACTTCCCAGGAGAGTGAAGCCTATAAGACTACTACCCAGGAGAGTGAAACCTATAAGAAGACTACCCAGGAGAGTGAAGCCTATAAGACTACTACCCAGGAGAGTGAAGCCTATAAGACTACTTCCCAGGAGAGTGAAGCCTATAAGACTACTTCCCAGGAGAGTGGGTTGGAGTCTGGCCTCGCTTGTTAGGCCTTTGTTGTACATTAGTTTCTTACAGACTCGCATGATAGTATGTAGAGTCCTACCAGACCTGGTAGTAACTGAGAGAATATTGATTACGTTTGTCGCATTACATTACCATCCATACTTGCAAACGAGGAATAGGGATGGATAGATGGGGGGGAAAATGGCGAGTGAGGCTAGAACGACGACGTGACAGTGGGGGTGAGGGCGATGGCGGCCAGTGATGGGGAGGGTGAGGGAGAGGGATGGTGGGTGAGGGAGAGAGGTTGGCGGCGACCACACCGTTATGACAGAGGGACCCATTCCTCTGAGGTGACGCTTCAACACACTTTCATAGAATTTTCTCGTGTGTTATTATCATCTCCGTGAGCCTTGTATCACGCTTCTAAGTTTCCGGTTTGGGAGGAGGTGGAGGGGGGAGTGGGGGGCGGTGGTGGTACTGGCAGGAACTTGCCCAGAGACTTGGGTCAGCAACCTTCACAGTGTCAAGGACCTGACCCACCACCTCATACACCCCTCACCTTGTGTTTACATCCTCACCCACCACCTCATACACCCCTCACCTTGTGTTTACATCCTCACCCACCACCTCATACACCCCTCACCTTGTGTTTACATCCTCACCCACCACCTCATACACCCCTCGCCTTGTGTTTACATCCTCACCCATCACCTCATACACCCCTTACCTTGTGTTTACATCCTCACCCACCACCTCATACACCCCTCACCTTGTGTTTACATCCTCACCCACCACCTCATACACCCCTTACCTTGTGTTTACATCCTCACCCACCACCTCATACACCCCTTACCTTGTGTTTACATCCTCACTCACCACCTCATACACCCCTCACCTTGTGTTTACAGTCACCCACAACCTCATACACCCCTCACCTTGTGTTTGCAGTCACCCACAATCTCATACACCCTCACCTTGTGTTTACATCGTCACCCACAACATCATACACCCTCACCTTGTGTTTACATCCTCACTCACCACCTCATACACCCTCACCTTGTGTTTACATCCTCACCCAGAACCTCATACACCTTCACATTGCGCTTGCATCGTCACCCACAACCTCATACACCCTCACCTTGTGTTTACATCCTCACCCACAACCTCATATGCCCTCACCTTTTGTTTACATCCTCACTCACCACCTCATACACCCTCACCTTGTGTTTACATCCTCACCCAGAACCTCATACACCCTCACCTTGTGTTTACATCGTCACCCACAGCCTCATACACCCTCACCTTGTGTTTACATCGTCACCCACAACCTCATACACCCTCACCTTGTGTTTACATCGTCACCCACAGCCTCATACACCCTCACCTTGTGTTTACATCGTCACCCACAACCTCATATGCCCTCACCTTGTGTTTACAGCCTCACTCACCACCTCATACACCCTCACCTTGTGTTTACATCGTCACCCACAACCTCATATGCCCTCACCTTGTGTTTACATCCTCACTCACCACCCCATACACCCTCACCTTGTGTTTACATCGTCACCCACAGCCTCATACACCCTCACCTTGTGTTTACATCGTCACCCACAACCTCATATGCCCTCACCTTGTTTTTACATCCTCACTCACCACCTCATACACCCCTCACCTTGTGTTTACATCGTCACCCACAACCTCATATACCCTCACCTTGTGTTTACATCGTCACCCACAACCTCATACACCCACACCTCGTGTTTACATCCTCACCCAGAACCTCATATGCCCTCACCTTGTGTTTACATCCTCACTCACAACCTCATACACCCTCACCTTGTGTTTACATCGTCACCCAGAACCTCATATACCCTCACCTTGACCATTACATCTTCGGACATACCTGTGATCAGTTTTCGGAGTTGTTTAAACTCCCCCGCACTTCTTTTCTCCTACGATACACTCGCCCCTGGCCTATGCAGGCTACATAACCATTTCAACCTGACTGCACCTAGTTCGGGTTCTTACCTACCTGGAGGGTGTTAGGGGGTCAACGCCCCTGCGGCCCAGTCCATGACCAGGCCTCGTGGTGGATGAGAGCCTGATCAACCAGGCTCTTACTGCTGGCCGCATGTTGTCCAACGTACGAACCACGGCCAGGCTGATCGGGTATTGACTTTAGGTATCTTAACATGCGTTGATTCTTAATTAACGACGAAGAGGGGACTTTATACGGCTTAGTAATCCCGAATCGAATCTAGGATAACCCAAGTCCAAAGAGTGTGGCTTATTTCCACTGAGATCTTTTTTAAGTTGTGCCCCAAAATAAGACTGACGAGCTGGGTTCCTACTACCTGGTAACAGGGGGCAGCAGGTGCAAGATCTGCTCGTACCTTCCCTCTCGCCAAGTGGTTTTGTTACTTGTGAGTACAACGCCCTACCACTGTGCTATCAGTACTCGGGGTACTTGTGAGTACAACACACTGTGCTATCAGTACTCGGGGTACTTGTGAGTACAACACACTACCACTGTGCTATCAGTACTCGGGGTACTTGTGAGTACAACACACTGTGCTATCAGTACTCGGGGTACTTGTGAGTACAACACCCTACCACTGTGCTATCAGTACTCGGGGTACTTGTGAGTACAACACCCTACCACTGTGCTATCAGTACTCGGGGTACTTGTGAGTACAACACCCTACCACTGTGCTATCAGTACTCGGGGTACTTGTGAGTACAACACACTACCACTGTGCTATCAGTACTCGGGGTACTTGTGAGTACAACACACTACCACTGTGCTATCAGTACTCGGGGTACTTGTGAGTACAACACACTGTGCTATCAGTACTCGGGGTACTTGTGAGTACAACACACTGTGCTATCAGTACTCGGGGTACTTGTGAGTACAACACACTACCACTGTGCTATCAGTACTCGGGGTACTTGTGAGTACAACACACTACCACTGTGCTATCAGTACTCGGGGTACTTGTGAGTACAACGCCCTACCACTGTGCTATCAGTACTCGGGGTACTTGTGAGTACAACACCCTACCACTGTGCTATCAGTACTCGGGGTACTTGTGAGTACAACACACTACCACTGTGCTATCAGTACTCGGGGTACTTGTGAGTACAACACACTACCACTGTGCTATCAGTACTCGGGGTACTTGTGAGTACAACACCCTACCACTGTGCTATCAGTACTCGGGGTACTTGTGAGTACAACACCCTACCACTGTGCTATCAGTACTCGGGGTACTTGTGAGTACAACACACTACCACTGTGCTATCAGTACTCGGGGTACTTGTGAGTACAACACACTACCACTGTGCTATCAGTACTCGGGGTACTTGTGAGTACAACACACTACCACTGTGCTATCAGTACTCGGGGTACTTGTGAGTACAACACACTACCACTGTGCTATCAGTACTCGGGGTACTTGTGAGTACAACACCCTACCACTGTGCTATCAGTACTCGGGGTACTTGTGAGTACTATCATCAGTCCTCGGGGTACTTGTGAGTACAACACACTACCACTGTGCTATCAGTACTCGGGGTACTTGTGAGTACAACACACTACCACTGTGCTATCAGTACTCGGGGTACTTGTGAGTACAACACACTACCACTGTGCTATCAGTACTCGGGGTACTTGTGAGTACAACACACTACCACTGTGCTATCAGTACTCGGGGTACTTGTGAGTACAACACCCTACCACTGTGCTATCAGTACTCGGGGTACTTGTGAGTACAACACACTACCACTGTGCTATCAGTACTCGGGGTACTTGTGAGTACAACACCCTACCACTGTGCTATCAGTACTCGGGGTACTTGTGAGTACAACACACTACCACTGTGCTATCAGTACTCGGGGTACTTGTGAGTACAACACCCTACCACTGTGCTATCAGTACTCGGGGTACTTGTGAGTACAACACCCTACCACTGTGCTATCAGTACTCGGGGTACTTGTGAGTACAACACCCTACCACTGTGCTATCAGTACTCGGGGTACTTGTGAGTACAACACCCTACCACTGTGCTATCAGTACTCGGGGTACTTGTGAGTACAACACCCTACCACTGTGCTATCAGTACTCGGGGTACTTGTGAGTACAACACCCTACCACTGTGCTATCAGTACTCGGGGTACTTGTGAGTACAACACACTACCACTGTGCTATCAGTACTCGGGGTACTTGTGAGTACAACACACTACCACTGTGCTATCAGTACTCGGGGTACTTGTGAGTACAACACACTACCACTGTGCTATCAGTACTCGGGGTACTTGTGAGTACAACACCCTACCACTGTGCTATCAGTACTCGGGGTACTTGTGAGTACAACACCCTACCACTGTGCTATCAGTACTCGGGGTACTTGTGAGTACAACACCCTACCACTGTGCTATCAGTACTCGGGGTACTTGTGAGTACAACACCCTACCACTGTGCTATCAGTACTCGGGGTACTTGTGAGTACAACA
Organism: Cherax quadricarinatus; assembly: GCF_038502225.1. Lineage (NCBI taxonomy): Eukaryota > Metazoa > Arthropoda > Malacostraca > Decapoda > Parastacidae > Cherax > Cherax quadricarinatus. The sequence goes on from NC_091386.1 coordinate 411,769, forward strand.
CCCTACCACTGTGCTATCAGTACTCGGGGTACTTGTGAGTACAACACACTACCACTGTGCTATCAGTACTCGGGGTACTTGTGAGTACAACACCCTACCACTGTGCTATCAGTACTCGGGGTACTTGTGAGTACAACACCCTACCACTGTGCTATCAGTACTCGGGGTACTTGTGAGTACAACACACTACCACTGTGCTATCAGTACTCGGGGTACTTGTGAGTACAACACACTACCACTGTGCTATCAGTACTCGGGGTACTTGTGAGTACAACACATACCACTGTGCTATCAGTACTCGGGGTACTTGTGAGTACAACACACTACCACTGTGAGTACTATCAGTACTCGGGGTACTTGTGAGTACAACACACTACCACTGTGCTATCAGTACTCGGGGTACTTGTGAGTACAACACACTACCACTGTGCTATCAGTACTCGGGGTACTTGTGAGTACAACACACTACCACTGTGCTATCAGTACTCGGGGTACTTGTGAGTACAACACACTACCACTGTGCTATCAGTACTCGGGGTACTTGTGAGTACAACACATTGTGCTATCAGTACTCGGGGTACTTGTGAGTACAACACACTATCAGTACTCGGGGTACTTGTGCTATCAGTACTCGGGGTACTTGTGAGTACAACACACTACCACTGTGCTATCAGTACTCGGGGTACTTGTGAGTACAACACACTGTGCTATCAGTACTCGGGGTACTTGTGAGTACAACACACTACCACTGTGCTATCAGTACTCGGGGTACTTGTGAGTACAACACACTACCACTGTGCTATCAGTACTCGGGGTACTTGTGAGTACAACACACTGTGCTATCAGTACTCGGGGTACTTGTGAGTACAACACACTGTGCTATCAGTACTCGGGGTACTTGTGAGTACAACACACTGTGCTATCAGTACTCGGGGTACTTGTGAGTACAACACACTGTGCTATCAGTACTCGGGGTACTTGTGAGTACAACACACTGTGCTATCAGTACTCGGGGTACTTGTGAGTACAACACACTACCACTGTGCTATCAGTACTCGGGGTACTTGTGAGTACAACACACTGTGCCGTCAGTACTCGTGGTACTTGTGAGTACAACACACTGCCGTCAGTACTCGTGGTACTTGTGAGTACAACACACTGTGCCGTCAGTACTCGTGGTACTTGTGAGTACAACACACTGCCGTCAGTACTCGGGGTACTTGTGAGTACAACATACTACCGTCAGTACTCGTGGTACTTGTGAGTACAACACACTGCCGTCAGTACTCGGGGTACTTGTGAGTACAACATACTACCGTCAGTACTCGGGGTACTTGTGAGTACAACACACTGCCGTCAGTACTCGGGGTACTTGTGAGTACAACACACTACCACTGTGCTATCAGTACTCGGGGTACTTGTGAGTACAACACACTACCGTCAGTACTCGGGGTACTTGTGAGTACAACACCCTACCACTGTGCTATCAGTACTCGTGGTACTTGTGAGTACAACACCCTACCACTGTGCTATCAGTACTCGGGGTACTTGTGAGTACAACACCCTACCACTGTGCTATCAGTACTCGGGGTACTTGTGAGTACAACACCCTACCACTGTGCTATCAGTACTCGGGGTACTTGTGAGTACAACACACTACCACTGTGCTATCAGTACTCGGGGTACTTGTGAGTACAACACCCTACCACTGTGCTATCAGTACTCGGGGTACTTGTGAGTACAACACCCTACCACTGTGCTATCAGTACTCGGGGTACTTGTGAGTACAACACCCTACCACTGTGCTATCAGTACTCGGGGTACTTGTGAGTACAACACCCTACCACTGTGCTATCAGTACTCGTGGTACTTGTGAGTACAACACCCTACCACTGTGCTATCAGTACTCGTGGAACTTGTGAGTACAACACACTACCGTCAGTACTCGGGGTACTTGTGAGTACAACACACTGCCGTCAGTACTCGTGGTACTAACAAGTCCTTCACGTTAGTTTTTCACTCGGTTGAGTAGTCAGAATTTTCTACATCGTTCTAGTGTTTATCTTCAATTTTTCCACAAGATTAATTAAAATTTGACCTCAATGAACATTGCTCACTGGAAGGAAGATTTTGGTCTCCAGTTGGAGATGTACAGTTTTATTAATGGCCGTCACTCACGCAGGTTGTCTAGCAATGGCCGTCACTCACGCAGGTTGTCTAGCAATGGCCGTCACTCACGCAGGTTGTCTAGCAATGGCCGTCACTCACGCAGGTTGTCTAGCAATGGCCGTCACTCACGCAGGTTGTCTAGCAATGGCCGTCACTCACGCAGGTTGTCTAGCTTGCATCTTATTTTGTTTCTAGTGCATATCTCTCTCTGTTTCTAGTGCATATCTCTCTCTGTTTCTAGTGCATATCTCTTTGTTTCTAGTGCATATCTCTCTGTTTCTAGTGCATATCTCTCTTTGTTTCTAGTGCATATCTCTCTCTGTTTCTAGTGCATATCTCTCTTTGTTTCTAGTGCATATCTCTCTTTGTTTCAAGTGCATATCTCTCTCTGTTTCTAGTGTATATCTCTCTTTGTTTCTAGTTCATATATCTCTTTGTTTCTAGTGCATATCTCTCTTTGTTTCTAGTGCATATCTCTCTTTGTTTCTAGTGCATATCTCTCTCTGTTTCTAGTGCATATCTCTTTGTTTCTAGTGCATATCTCTCTTTGTTTCTAGTGCATATCTCTCTTTGTTTCTAGTGCATATCTCTCTCTTTCTAGTGCATACTTCTCTTGTTTCTAGTGCATACTTCTCTTGTTTCTAGTGCATACTTCTCTTGTTTCTAGTGCATACTTCTCTTGTTTCTAGTGCATACTTCTCTTGTTTCTAGTGCATACCTCTCTTTGTTTCTAGGGCATACCTCTCTCTCTCTTTCTAATGCATACTTCTCTTGTTTCTAGTGCATACTTCTCTTGTTTCTAGTGCATACTTCTCTTGTTTCTAGTGCATACTTCTCTTGTTTCTAGTGCATACTTCTCTTGTTTCTAGTGCATACTTCTCTTGTTTCTAGTGCATACTTCTCGTTTCTAGTGCATACTTCTCTTGTTTCTAGTGCATACTTCTCTTGTTTCTAGTGCATACTTCTCTTGTTTCTAGTGCATACTTCTCTTGTTTCTAGTGCATACTTCTCTTGTTTCTAGTGCATACTTCTCTTGTTTCTAGTGCATACTTCTCTTGTTTCTAGGGCATACTTCTTTTGTTTCTAGTGCATACTTCTCTTGTTTCTAGTGCATACCTCTCTTTGTTTCTAGGGCATACCTCTCTCTCTCTTTCTAATGCATACTTCTCTTGTTTCTAGTGCATACTTCTCTTGTTTCTAGTGCATACTTCTCTTGTTTCTAGTGCATACTTCTCTTGTTTCTAGTGCATACTTCTCTTGTTTCTAGTGCATACTTCTCTTGTTTCTAGTGCATACTTCTCTTGTTTCTAGTGCATACTTCTCTTGTTTCTAGTGCATACTTCTCTTGTTTCTAGTGCATACTTCTCTTGTTTCTAGTGCATACTTCTCTTGTTTCTAGTGTATACTTCTCTTGTTTCTAGTGCATACTTCTCTTGTTTCTAGTGCATACTTCTCTTGTTTCTAGTGCATACTTCTCTTGTTTCTAGTGCATACTTCTCTTGTTTCTAGTGCATACTTCTCTTGTTTCTAGTGCATACTTCTCTTGTTTCTAGTGCATACTTCTCTTGTTTCTAGTGCATACTTCTCTTGTTTCTAGTGCATACTTCTCTTGTTTCTAGTGCATACTTCTCTTGTTTCTAGGGCATACTTCTTTTGTTTCTAGTGCATACTTCTCTTGTTTCTAGTGCATACTTCTAGTGTCAGTCAGATTATTTTTATAAATTCTTCAGTTGCCAAACTTAATTTTATCGAAAATCTCTTTAAGCAGAAATATTAGAACCGTATATTCGCAGACACGTAGTTTTATGAGAAGGTTTTATATATGAAGGTTTGTGTTCGTAGGAATTATAACAGTTGATAAACAGATCAAAAGGGAAAGTAGACTGGGGGAACCTAACGAAGATATAAGGTTGCCGGTGTTGAACAATAATAGCCTATGGAGATGGCAACACGATCAGCTGACGTGCGCGCCAAAATTGTTTCTCATAGTCTTACACCTGCTGCTTACTGATATATTTGACTATATCTGCAATATTACCTTCAGTAATATTGAAGGTGTCCACTATAAGTGTGGTGTACTCCTCCATTAATATTGAAGGTGTCCACTATAAGTGTGGTGTACTCCTCCAGTAATATTGAAGGTGTCCACTATAAGTGTGGTGTACTCCTCCAGTAATATTGAAGGTGTCCACTATAAGTGTGGTGTACTCCTCCAGTAATATTGAAGGTGTCCACTATAAGTGTGGTGTACTCCTCCAGTAATATTGAAGGTGTCCACTATAAGTGTGGTGTACTCCTCCAGTAATATTGAAGGTGTCCACTATAAGTGTGGTGTACTCCTCCAGTAATATTGAAGGTGTCCACTATAAGTGTGGTGTACTCCTCCAGTAATAATTATACCTGGATAATACTTGTACGTTAATGATGATAAAGCAGTAACGTGTCAGATTGTGATGACCTGCCAGCGCTGTGTGACCCTAGTAGGTTTAGCGCTTGGTTGTGACCCTAGTAGGTTTAGCGCCGCTTGGTTGTGACCCTACTAGGTTTAGCGCTTGGTTGTGACCCTAGTAGGTTTAGCGCTTGGTTGTGACCCTACTAGGTTTAGCGCTTGGTTGTGACCCTACTAGGTTTAGCGCTTGGTTGTGACCCTACTAGGTTTAGCGCTTGGTTGTGACCCTAGTAGGTTTAGCGCTTGGTTGTGACCCTACTAGGTTTAGCGCTTGGTTGTGACCCTACTAGGTTTAGCGCTTGGTTGTGACCCTACTAGGTTTAGCGCTTGGTTGTGACCCTACTAGGTTTAGCGCTTGGTTGTGACCTTAGTAGATTTAGCGCTTGGTTGTGACCCTAGTAGGTTTAGCGCTTGGTTTTGATTGTAACAAATGTTGACCTGCGGGTCGGAAGTAGTAACAGCCTGGTTAATCAGGCAAGCATTAGACAAGCCTGGTTCAGGACCACCACCACCAGGAACAACCTGGTTGATCAAGCAGGCACCAGAGAAGCCTGGCCCAGGACCACCAGCAGCAACAGCCTGATTGACCAGGCTAGCACCAGACGAGCCTGGCCCATGACCGGGCTTCGGGAGTAGAAAGACCAGAATATCAACGGTAAAGGTAGACATGCAAAGTATATCTGGTTATAATTGAATTATTATATTCATGGGGAAGCACTAGACCAGTAGGGGTTATACTGCGCCTGGAGGATGAGAGGTAATCACCTTTAATCAGATGAAGGGCGGGCAGCTCCAGTTCCTTGAAAGAAGAGCCCTTCAAGGAAGGAAGGATGGAGGGTGTGCTGCTGTTAACGTAGGTAGTAATTACCCAGAAGGCTGGTCAGTGTCATTTCCTGTGAGGTGATCATTTCCCAGGTAACTTCAATACTTGTAATCATTTCCGCTGCCATCAGAGAATCTTTTCATCAGAGGAGCTGTGATAGCTGTGCGCCGGACTATAAGCAGTAACAGCCTGGTTGATCAGGCAGTCATTAGTTATATCTTTATATGCTCAGGAATAAGCTCTGGACACCGTTGACGGTAAGTGGTGTGTAGCAAGGGTGCTGCTGCTGCTGCTGCTGCTGCTGCTGGTGCTGCTGCTGCTGCTGCTGCTGCTGCTGGTGCTGGTGCTGCTGCTGCTGCTGCTGCTGCTGCTGGTGCTGCTGCTGGTGCTGCTACTGCTGCTGCTGCTGCTGCTGCTGCTGCTACTGCTGCTGGTGCTGCTGGTGCTGCTGCTGGTGCTGCTGCTGCTGCTACTGCTGCTGCTGCTGGTGCTGCTACTGCTGCTGCTGCTGCTGCTGCTGCTACTGCTGCTGTTGCTGCTGCTTCTGCTGCTGCTGCTGGTGGTGGTGGTGCTATTGGTGATGGTGGTGGTGGTGGTGCTGCTGCTGCTGCTGCTGCTGCTGCTGCTGGTGGTGGTGGTGGTGCTGCTGCTGCTGCTGGTGGTGGTGGTGGTGGTGCTGCTGCTGCTGCTCGGAGCCCACGGGTCAGATACTCTTTAAACTTACTGTATTACATGGTTGTAAACCTTTTATTGGCGTCTGAAGTTGAATCAAGGTGATGTTTACTTGCTACACACCACTGATTCTGAGAATTAAAGTACCTTAGATCACGCGTAGATGACCTTCCTCGTCTCATCTACTTTGTCTTGACACAATAGAGAACAGATCAAGACTCACGAAATCGTAATGACACGATTGTAAACAAACCATACCACCCGTGATCAGAGAGTCGGCCTGGAGTTTTATGACTGATCGCGGGTTCTATTCCCACCCGTGGTATGGGTTAAGAACAGATCATCTCTCGTCTGAACCCTGCCTGGACAAATCTGTCGTTTCAGCAGTGTCACACCGGAGGAATGTGGGTGGACTTACTGTCATGTACAAGACAAGCGTTGTCAAGATACCACACGTCTTCATTTCGTGGTCAGCCACAAAACAGCTTCTATACAATAAGACGGGCAGCAAACAGCAACTACACTCTGGTTGTAGCCTTCTCATGAACATCAGCATAATGACATCAAATGAAGATGACAGCAACTTTATTACCAGTTTGTCTCACAACGAAAAGGCTTATATATGAGTCGAGGTACAGTAGATGACAGTTCATAGGTGGTAAATGAAGGTAGGAAGTCATAACCTAGCCCTGTAAAACTATTGAATAAGAAGTGATATAAGGTCTCTCTCTCTCTCTCTCTCTCTCTCTCTCTCTCTCTCTCTCTCTCTCTCTCTCTCTCTCTCTCTCTCTCTCTCTCTCTGCCTGGAGCTCAGCACTCCTGGCCAGGAAACAGCTGAGTGGGACACCTGCTTCCCACGGTCTGGGTACCATCCTCCTCTTCCCTCCTCCTCCTCCTCCTTTATGCTGCTCATTCTGCTCCCTCCATGCTCCTTCATGCTTATGGAGTGCTTGCCAGTTGACCTGCCTACGTTTTCTGTTGTCTTTACTGCTCTACTGTTTTCTTTACTCATTTCTCTAACTTTCTGTGTTCATGGAAAAAAAGTAGATAACGGATGTCATAAGAATGTGAAAACGTTAGAAGGAACAGCACTGCAGGAGGCCTACTAGCACAAGCTAGTCAGGTTCAACTCGCACCCACCCACACCCACTCATGTATTTATCCACTCATCCACAACTCTGTTATACTAGGCAGGTCCAACCTACACTTTTCATGTACTTGTTCAGCCTGTTTTTTAAGCTACACACAGTTCTGCCTTCAGTGACGTTACACGACTTTGTTCCACTCATCCATAACTCTGACTCATGCTATCCTACTGACTCATGCTATGCTAGCATGAGTCAGTAGGCCTGTTGCAGTGCTCCTGCTATGCTAGCATGAGTCAGTAGGCCTGTTGCAGTGCTCCTGCTATGCTAGCATGAGTCAGTAGGCCTGTTGCAGTGCTCCTGCTATGCTAGCATGAGTCAGTAGGCCTGTTGCAGTGCTCCTGCTATGCTAGCATGAGTCAGTAGACCTGTTGCAGTGCTCCTGCTATGCTAGCATGGGTCAGTAGACCTGTTGCAGTGCTCCTGCTATGCTAGCATGGGTCAGTAGACCTATTGCAGTGCTCCTGCTATGCTAGCATGGGTCAGTAGACCTGTTGCAATAGTACTGGCATACTAGCATGGATCAGTAGACCTGTTGCACTGCTCCTGCTATGCTAGCATGAGTCAGTAGACCTGTTGCACTGCTCCTGCTATGCTAGCATGAGTCAGTAGACCTGTTGCACTGCTCCTGCTATGCTAGCATGGGTCAGTAGGCCTGTTGCAGTGCTCCTGCTATGCTAGCATGAGTCAGTAGGCCTGTTGCAGTGCTCCTGCTATGCTAGCATGAGTCAGTAGGCCTGTTGCAGTGCTCCTGCTATGCTAGCATGAGTCAGTAGACCTGTTGCAGTGCTCCTGCTATGCTAGCATGGGTCAGTAGACCTGTTGCAGTGCTCCTGCTATGCTAGCATGGGTCAGTAGACCTATTGCAGTGCTCCTGCTATGCTAGCATGGGTCAGTAGACCTGTTGCAATAGTACTGGCATACTAGCATGGATCAGTAGACCTGTTGCACTGCTCCTGCTATGCTAGCATGAGTCAGTAGACCTGTTGCACTGCTCCTGCTATGCTAGCATGAGTCAGTAGACCTGTTGCACTGCTCCTGCTATGCTAGCATGGGTCAGTAGACCTGTTGCACTGCTCCTGCTATGCTAGCATGAGTCAGTAGACCTGTTGCAGTGCTCCTTCTATGCTAGCATGGGTCAGTAGACCTGTTGCACTGCTCCTGCTATGCTAGCATGAGTCAGTAGACCTGTTGCAGTGCTCCTGCTATGCTAGCATGAGTCAGTAGACCTGTTGCAGTGCTCCTGCTATGCTAGTATGAGTCAGTAGACCTGTTGCAGTACTAATGCTTGCTAGCATGGGTCAGTAGGCCTGTTGCAGTGCTCCTGCTATGCTAGCATGGGTCAGTAGACTTGTTGCAGTGCTCCTGCTATGCTAGCATGACTCAGTAGACCTGTTGCAGTGCTCCTGCTATGCTAGCATGGGTCAGTAGACCTGTTGCAGTGCTCCTGCTATGCTAGCATGGGTCAGTAGACCTGTTACAGTGCTCCTGCTATGCTAGCATGGGTCAGTAGACCTGTTGCAGTGCTCCTGCTATGCTAGCATGGGTCAGTAGACCTGTTACAGTGCTCCTGCTATGCTAGCATGGGTCAGTAGACCTGTTACAGTGCTCCTGCTATGCTAGCATGGGTCAGTAGACCTGTTACAGTGCTCTTGCTATGCTAGCATGAGTCAGTAGACCTGTTGCAGTGCTCCTGCTATGCCAGCATGAGTCAGTAGACCTGTTGCAGTGCTCCTGCTATGCCAGCATGAGTCAGTAGACCTGTTGCAGTGCTCCTGCTATGCTAGCATGGGTCAGTAGACCTGTTACAGTGCTCTTGCTATGCTAGCATGAGTCAGTAGACCTGTTGCAGTGCTCCTGCTATGCTAGCATGAGTCAGTAGACCTGTTACAGTGCTCCTGCTATGCCAGCATGAGTCAGTAGACCTGTTGCAGTGCTCCTGCTATGCTAGCATGGGTCAGTAGACCTGTTACAGTGCTCTTGCTATGCTAGCATGAGTCAGTAGACCTGTTGCAGTGCTCCTGCTATGCTAGCATGAGTCAGTAGACCTGTTACAGTGCTCCTGCTATGCTAGCATGAGTCAGTAGACCTGTTACAGTGCTCCTGCTATGCTAGCATGGGTCAGTAGACCTGTTGCAGTGCTCCTGCTATGCTAGCATGGGTCAGTAGACCTGTTACAGTGCTCCTGCTATGCTAGCATGGGTCAGTAGACCTGTTACAGTGCTCCTGCTATGCTAGCATGGGTCAGTAGACCTGTTACAGTGCTCCTGCTATGCTAGCATGAGTCATTAGACCTGTTACAGTGCTCCTGCTATGCTAGCATGAGTCAGTAGACCTGTTACAGTGCTCCTGCTATGCTAGCATGAGTCAGTAGACCTGTTGCAGTGCTCCTGCTATGCTAGCATGGGTCAGTAGACCTGTTGCAGTGCTCCTGCTATGCTAGCATGAGTCAGTAGACCTGTTACAGTGCTCCTGCTATGCTAGCATGAGTCAGTAGACAGGGTCAGTAGACCTGTTCCAGTGCTCCTGCTATGCTAGCATGGGTCAGTAGACCTGTTGCAGTGCTCCTGCTATGCTAGCATGGGTCAGTAGACCTGTTACAGTGCTCCTGCTATGCTAGCATGGGTCAGTAGACCTGTTACAGTGCTCTTGCTATGCTAGCATGGGTCAGTAGACCTGTTGCAGTGCTCCTGCTATGCTAGCATGGGTCAGTAGACCTGTTACAGTGCTCCTGCTATGCTAGCATGGGTCAGTAGACCTGTTACAGTGCTCTTGCTATGCTAGCATGGGTCAGTAGACCTGTTGCAGTGCTCCTGCTATGCTAGCATGGGTCAGTAGACCTGTTACAGTGCTCCTGCTATGCTAGCATGGGTCAGTAGACCTGTTACAGTGCTCCTGCTATGCTAGCATGAGTCAGTAGACCTGTTACAGTGCTCTTGCTATGCTAGCATGGGTCAGTAGACCTGTTGCAGTGCTCCTGCTATGCTAGCATGGGTCAGTAGACCTGTTACAGTGCTCCTGCTATGCTAGCATGGGTCAGTAGACCTGTTACAGTGCTCTTGCTATGCTAGCATGGGTCAGTAGACCTGTTGCAGTGCTCCTGCTATGCTAGCATGGGTCAGTAGACCTGTTACAGTGCTCCTGCTATGCTAGCATGGGTCAGTAGACCTGTTACAGTGCTCTTGCTATGCTAGCATGGGTCAGTAGACCTGTTACAGTGCTCCTGCTATGCTAGCATGGGTCAGTAGACCTGTTACAGTGCTCTTGCTATGCTAGCATGGGTCAGTAGACCTGTTGCAGTGCTCCTGCTATGCTAGCATGGGTCAGTAGACCTGTTACAGTGCTCCTGCTATGCTAGCATGGGTCAGTAGACCTGTTACAGTGCTCCTGCTATGCTAGCATGAGTCAGTAGACCTGTTACAGTGCTCTTGCTATGCTAGCATGGGTCAGTAGACCTGTTGCAGTGCTCCTGCTATGCTAGCATGGGTCAGTAGACCTGTTACAGTGCTCTTGCTATGCTAGCATGGGTCAGTAGACCTGTTGCAGTGCTCCTGCTATGCTAGCATGGGTCAGTAGACCTGTTACAGTGCTCTTGCTATGCTAGCATGGGTCAGTAGACCTGTTGCAGTGTTCCTGCTATGCTAGCATGGGTCAGTAGACCTGTTACAGTGCTCTTGCTATGCTAGCATGGGTCAGTAGACCTGTTACAGTGCTCTTGCTATGCTAGCATGGGTCAGTAGACCTGTTACAGTGCTCTTGCTATGCTAGCATGGGTCAGTAGACCTGTTGCAGTGCTCCTGCTATGCTAGCATGGGTCAGTAGACCTGTTACAGTGCTCCTGCTATGCTAGCATGGGTCAGTAGACCTGTTGCAGTGCTCCTGCTATGCTAGCATGGGTCAGTAGACCTGTTACAGTGCTCCTGCTATGCTAGCATGGGTCAGTAGACCTGTTACAGTGCTCCTGCTATGCTAGCATGGGTCAGTAGACCTGTTACAGTGCTCCTGCTATGCTAGCATGAGTCATTAGACCTGTTACAGTGCTCCTGCTATGCTAGCATGGGTCAGTAGACCTGTTGCAGTGCTCCTGCTATGCTAGCATGAGTCAGTAGACCTGTTACAGTGCTCCTGCTATGCTAGCATGGGTCAGTAGACCTGTTACAGTGCTCCTGCTATGCTAGCATGGGTCAGTAGACCTGTTACAGTGCTCCTGCTATGCTAGCATGGGTCAGTAGACCTGTTACAGTGCTCTTGCTATGCTAGCATGGGTCAGTAGACCTGTTGCAGTGCTCCTGCTATGCTAGCATGGGTCAGTAGACCTGTTACAGTGCTCCTGCTATGCTAGCATGAGTCATTAGACCTGTTACAGTGCTCTTGCTATGCTAGCATGGGTCAGTAGACCTGTTGCAGTGCTCCTGCTATGCTAGCATGGGTCAGTAGACCTGTTACAGTGCTCCTGCTATGCTAGCATGAGTCAGTAGACCTGTTGCAGTGCTCCTGCTATGCTAGCATGGGTCAGTAGACCTGTTACAGTGCTCCCGCTATGCTAGCATGGGTCAGTAGACCTGTTGAAGTGTACATTTGTGGTCACAGTGGGACCCATGATAAGCTCCTTATAGTGTATAGCAATATAGAAGTGATGAAGGCCCCAGGACCCAAATGTTAAGAATATAAGAAAGAAGGAACACTGCAACAGGCCTACTGACCCATGCGGAGCAGGTCCATGTCCCCCCCCCCCCTTGATTAGACCAATGACCCCCCCCCACCCCGGATTAGCGTAATGACCCACCCAGTCTGGTCACCTCCACTCAAAGATGGAGCACTGCACCAGTCCCAGCAGCACAAGCTAGTCAGGTCCAACTCACACCCACTCATGTATTTTCTAGTCAATATGTCAATGTTTACTTGCGTGTCTTTCCGAACCTGAAAACTTAAACACACATGCAGTATAATGCGATCCTTTTTTGACTGTCTCGCCCACACAGTTTTAACTCACAGATCTACCTTATGTATGCTGGGAGGCAGTTGGATCTGAGAGATTCTGGACGGTCCCTTACATGTCCGTCTTAGATCCAACCTACCCCCAGCATTGACTCACGAAATTGTAATGACACGATTGCAAACAAACCATTCCACGGGTGGGATTTGAACCCGCGGTCTGGAGTTTTGAGACTCTCTGACCGCGGGTTCAAATCCCGCCCGTGGTATGGTTTACCCAGCATTCTCCACCTGACTCTCCGCCCTATAATACTCTACACCCAGTGATAGGTAGTTGGATGCATCTTGTTAGAGACAGCTGGCTCAGTGGTTAACGCACTGGCCTGTGAATTTTAGGACTCGCTTGCCATGGGTTCAAACCCCACCCGTTCCGTGGTTTAAGTTAGACACTTGTGCAACGCATGGGTATGTTTATTGTGGTAACGTTTAGCTACAACAGTGACGTCTTCAGTCCAGTGCAGAAAACTGTGGAATAAGAGGAGGAAGACTGAAGAAGTCACTGGCTGGCGAAACTTTTCCTGAATGAAGATAACTGTCATTTATCAACGTGTGGGTTTTGTAATTCATTTATTAACGACTTGCAACTTCTCTACTTATTGTACGTTACGTACGTGGAGTCTACGTACCACCGAATCTGCACACAAATCACTCCCTACGAAAGGAAAAGACTGGGAAGGCGGTGCAAAATACCCCCCCCCATGACAAATAGGGGCACCATTGGTACACTAAGAGAAACACCACAAGTGTCCGGGGCCCAAGACTGTTCAACAGCCTCCCACCAGGCATAAGGGGAATTACCAATAGGCCCCTGGCTGCCTCCAAGAGGAAGTTGGATTGATACTTAAAAGTTGATGCCGAATCTGCCGGGCTCTGGTTCATACGTTGGACTACGTGCGGCCAGCAGTAACAGCCTGGTTGATCAGACCCTGATCCACCGGGAGGCCTGGTCGTGGACCGGGCCCCGGGGGCGTTGATCCCCGGAATACCCTCCAGGTAGACTCCAGCTGTGTTATTGAGGAGGTGGTGGTGGCCACCTGATATTGTGGGAGGAGGTGGTGGTGGCCACCTGATATTCTGGGAGGAGGTGGTGGTGGCCACCTGATATTCTGGGAGGAGGTGGTGGTGGCCACCTGATATTCTGGGAGGAGGTGGTGGTGGCCACCTGATATTGTGGGAGGAGGTGGTGGTGGCCACCTGATATTGTGGGAGGAGGTGGTGGTGGCCACCTGATATTCTGGGAGGAGGTGGTGGTGGCCACCTGATATTCTGGGAGGAGGTGGTGGTGGCCACCTGATATTCTGGGAGGAGGTGGTGGTGGCCACCTGATATTCTGGGAGGAGGTGGTGGTGGCGGCCACCTGATATTCTGGGAGGAGGTGGCCACGTGGTAATCAAAAAGGAGGTGGCCACACGATATTCAGAGAGGAAGAGATCGCGGCCTCCTGATACTCAAGGTGGTGGTGGTCATGGAAGAGTGACCACGCAGGGTGGAGGGGTGGCCACATAGTGTTAGGTTGGGTGGCAATGTGGTACACAGGGTAGAGGGGTGGCCACGTAGTGTCAGGGTGGCCACGTGGTGTTAGGGTGGAAGGGAAGAAGACAGCTGCATGGTGAGGTGGACAGAGTTTGTTGCTCACTTTTCCTGTTATCTTCTTGCCCCTCCCTCCCTCCCCATCATCCTCCCTCCCCCATCATCCTCCCTCCCCCATCATCCTCCCTCCCCATCATCCTCCCTCCCCCATCATCCTCCCTCCCCATCATCCTCCCTCCCCCATCATCCTCCCTCCCCATCATCCTCCCTCCCCCATCATCCTCCCTCCCCATCATCCTCCCTCCCCATCATCCTCCCTCCCCCATCATCCTCCCTCCCCATCATCCTCCCTCCCCCATCATCCTCCCTCCCCCATCATCCTCCCTCCCTCCCTCCCCATCATCCTCCCTCCCCCATCATCCACCCTCCCTCCATCCGGGGGTGCCACGTAGCTCACTGGAGAGAATGTCTTATCCTGTGTAAGGAGCTCCAGTACCTGCTGGAATGTTATATCCTGTGTAGACACTCCAGTGCCTGCTGGAATGTTATATCCTGTGTAAGACACTCCAGTACCTGCTGGAATGTTATATCCTGTGTAAGACACTCCAGTGCCTGCTGGAATGTTATATCCTGTGTAGACACTCCAGTGCCTGCTGGAATGTTATATCCTGTGTAAGACACTCCAGTACCTGCTGGAATGTTATATCCTGTGTAAGACACTCCAGTGCCTGCTGGAATGTTATATCCTGTGTAGACACTCCAGTGCCTGCTGGAATGTTATATCCTGTGTAAGACACTCCAGTACCTGCTGGAATGTTATATCCTGTGTAAGACACTCCAGTGCCTGCTGGAATGTTATATCCTGTGTAAGACACTCCAGTGCCTGCTGGAATGTTATATCCTGTGTAAGACACTCCAGTGCCTGCTGGAATGTTATATCCTGTGTAAGACACTCCAGTACCTGCTGGAATGTTATATCCTGTGTAGACACTCCAGTGCCTGCTGGAATGTTATATCCTGTGTAAGACACTCCAGTGCCTGCTGGAATGTTATATCCTGTGTAAGACACTCCAGTGCCTGCTGGAATGTTATATCCTGTGTAAGACACTCCAGTACCTGCTGGAATGTTATATCCTGTGTAAGACACTCCAGTACCTGCTGGAATGTTATATCCTGTGTAAGACACTCCAGTGCCTGCTGGAATGTTATATCCTGTGTAAGACACTCCAGTGCCTGCTGGAATGTTACATCCTGTGTAAGACACTCCAGTACCTGCTGGAATGTTATATCCTGTGTAAGACACTCCAGTACCTGCTGGAATGTTATATCCTGTGTAAGACACTCCAGTGCCTGCTGGAACGTTGTATCCTGTGTAAGACACTCCAGTACCTGCTGGAATGTTATATCCTGTGTAAGACACTCCAGTACCTGCTGGAATGTTATATCCTGTGTAAGACACTCCAGTACCTGCTGAAATGTTATATCCTGTGTAAGACACTCCAGTGCCTGCTAGAATGTGTAAGAACTAAGAAGCTCCAGTACTTGCTGGAATTTAAATATTGGGTGACGAGTATCGGCTAACATAATGTTGATTTCAACAGGCCTTCCTTTAGCTGTCTCTGTCTGCTCTCTCACCACACTCTGCTCCTCCCCCGTCCTCTCAGGTATATACAGCGACCCACTTAAGCTAGATTACTACATAAGTACAGTTAGGAACAGTCTGGAGTGCTTAACTGACGGAGGCTCGAGTCTTCACACTAGTACATGTCACATAAACGAACCTAGTGGACATTAGTTGGGCGGCGGCCACAAGGTACAGCTAGGGCCGGCTTTTATATACTAAACAAATTTGGTACATTATCAGTGCCAACACTAACAGCCTGGTCGATCAAGTCGGTTACCAGGAGGCTTGGTCTGGGACCGGGCCGCGGGAGAGACCACATGTAACCCACAGGCTCCAGGTATTTTGATAGATATGTAGTGAGAACACAGTGGGAGAAAACTATATGTAGTTACATAGTGGGAACAGCCAGTGTGTGATAATATGTCGTGTGTGACTACCATACCTCCAAGTTGTGAATGATGCGTACCAGAGAGCCGTTAACAGAAACAGCTTGGTCGATCCAGATAGTCAGCAGGATAGCCGGGACTCCAGGCCAGACGGCGAGAGTAAAACTCTGGAAACGGGGCACTGGTAAATCACAGGCGTCTTTAATATATAGTTTGGTGTGGAGGATGTTGGCAGAGAGTGGAGATAGTGGAAGACATTGCCAAATGTGTGACAAAGGTCACTTAACTTTGACAGTGAGAGAGAGAATATATGAACGTTTGGTGCATTGGCTTAAGCCGGTAGGAAACTTGGACCTGCCCCGCATGGGCCTGTAGGCCTGCTGCAGTGTTCCTTCGTTCTTATGTTCTTATGTCTGTTGTGTGTGATGCTGGTGGCATACTTGTGATATACCTTTGACCTGTTTCGAGATATACCTTCGACATGCTAAGAGGTATACCTTCGACTTGTTGAAAGATATACCTTCGACCTGAGAGATATGCCTGTGACCTGTTTAGAGATATACTACTGACCTACCAAACCATACCCCGGCCGGGATTGAACCCGCGGTCATAGAGTCTCAAAACTCCAGCCTAGCTCTATGACCGCGGGTTCAATCCCGGCCGGGGTATGGTTTGTTTGCAATCGTGTCATTACGATTTCGTGAGTCATACTACTGACCTGTTTATAGAGCATTTGTAAAGTTTTCCTCCCAAGTGAGAGAGAGGGGAAGTAGGTACAGGTGTGTCTGATGTAGATGTGGTTGGCAGCAGCTGCCTTCTTCCCATGAACTCCACCAGTACACACAACTTTCACACCTGCTTCCACACACCTGTTGATGCTATCTCTCTTTTTTCACTACTTAGAAAGCATGCAAGGAATCTGCAAGATACTGTTTTATACCGATAGTACTGACATCACTCCCATATTCTTCAAGGCCTCCCGGTGGATCAGGGCCTGATCAACTAGGCTGTTACTGCTGGCCGCATGTAGTCCAAAGTACGAACCACAGCTTGGCTGATCCAACAGTCTGTTGGTGGGAGGCTGTTGAACAATCTTCAGCTACTGTAATAAAGACATCTTGGAGAAGCTACTGTAATAAAGACATCTTGGAGAAGCTACTGTAATAAAGGCATCTTGGAGAAGCTACTGTAATAAAGGCATCTTGGAGAAGCTACTGTAATAAAGACATCTTGGAGAAGCTACTGTAATAAAGGCATCTTGGAGAAGCTACTGTAATAAAGGAATCTTGGAGAATCTACTGTAATAAGGCATCTTGGAGAAGCTACTGTAATAAAGGCATCTTGGAGAAGCTACTGTAATAAAGGCATCTTGGAGAAGCTACTGTAATAAAGGCATCTTGGAGAAGCTACTGTAATAAAGGCATCTTGGAGAAGCTACTGTAATAAAGGCATCTTGGAGAAGCTACTGTAATAAAGGCATCTTGGAGAAGCTACTGTAATAAAGGGATCTTGGAGAATCTACTGTAATAAGGCATCTTGGAGAAGCTACTGTAATAAAGACATCTTGGAGAAGCTACTGTAATAAAGGCATCTTGGAGAAGCTACTGTAATAAAGGCATCTTGGAGAAGCTACTGTAATAAAGGCATCTTGGAGAAGCTACTGTAATAAAGGCATCTTGGAGAAGCTACTGTAATAAAGGGATCTTGGAGAATCTACTGTAATAAGGCATCTTGGAGAAGCTACTGTAATAAAGACATCTTGGAGAAGCTACTGTAATAAAGGCATCTTGGAGAAGCTACTGTAATAAAGGCATCTTGGAGAAGCTACTGTAATAAAGGCATCTTGGAGAAGCTACTGTAATAAAGACATCTTGGAGAAGCTACTGTAATAAAGGCATCTTGGAGAAGCTACTGTAATAAAGGCATCTTGGAGAAGCTACTGTAATAAAGGCATCTTGGAGAAGCTACTGTAATAAAGGCATCTTGGAGAAGCTACTGTAATAAAGGCATCTTGGAGAAGCTACTGTAATAAAGGCATCTTGGAGAAGCTACTGTAATAAAGGGATCTTGGAGAATCTACTGTAATAAGGCATCTTGGAGAAGCTACTGTAATAAAGACATCTTGGAGAAGCTACTGTAATAAAGGCATCTTGGAGAAGCTACTGTAATAAAGGCATCTTGGAGAAGCTACTGTAATAAAGGGATCTTGGAGAATCTACTGTAATAAGGCATCTTGGAGAAGCTACTGTAATAAAGACATCTTGGAGAAGCTACTGTAATAAAGGCATCTTGGAGAAGCTACTGTAATAAAGGCATCTTGGAGAAGCTACTGTAATAAAGGCATCTTGGAGAAGCTACTGTAATAAAGGCATCTTGGAGAAGCTACTGTAATAAAGGCATCTTGGAGAAGCTACTGTAATAAAGACATCTTGGAGAAGCTACTGCAATAAAGACATCTTGGAGAAGCTACTGCAATAAAGGCATCTTGGAGAAGCTACTGTAATAAAGGCATCTTGGAGAAGCTACTGTAATAAAGGGATCTAGTGAGGAGGCGGCAGTGGTAAGTCGAAATATTTTATTTATGGTTAGGTGCTAAAGCAGTAGATGTCTTGGGAATGAAAGGTAATCCGATTTGATCAAGGAAGGATAGCTTCAGATCCCTGGATCAAAACTCGTTCGTACTGATACTGATCAGGGTATACCACTTGAAGCACGTGGCTTGAGGAGACACGAGAGGCAGCAGCAGCATCCGGTCTGAAGACAGTCCGTTAGTAGAAACAGCTGATGACACCAGCTGATCTCTCCTCCCATCCCCAACCCCCCGCCTCCATCCCCCACCCCACACCCCCAGTACGCTGTCTTGCTTACTAACTTGTCTGCTGCTTACACCACCAGCACAGTGCCACCAGCACCATGTTTAGTCTGGTGCAGTGTTTCCTCCTTAGGTGGATGTGACTTGGACCTGACTGGCCCGGACCAGTAGATGGCAGACCTGACTGGCCTAGGCCAGTAGGCCTGGCGCAGTGCTTCTCTTCTATCTTAGGTTCTCACCCTGCACCTCGCCTATGAGTCGACCTGCCAACTTATCAATCTGAGGATGCGTTACACGTGTGTGTGTGTGAGGGATCTTTATTCTCGACACGTTTCCTCGGAAGGATTCTTCAGTCAAATACAGACGATTATTATACTGGAGATGGTTGAAGCTGGGAGGCTATTTTGAGGTGGTCAGACCCTCAGCCTTGACATGTGGTTAGTCCCTCAGCCTTGGTAGATGACTAGTCCCTCAGCATTGATAGGTATACCTAGAACCTAGAGTATACCTAGTGAGGGTCAGCGCCCCGCGGCCCGGTCTGTGATCAGGCCTCGTGGTCAGTGAACATTAAAATGGTATAAAATACCGACAGATTGTTAGGTAAGACACATATGCAACATATGTCACTTCAACTTCATATTGTTTCAGACAACGGAACAATGCTCTTCTCCAGACTGAGGGACTGACCACCTCAAAACTTTAAGGGTGATGGACTGATTACATCGTCTTCAAGTATCTTCTGCTTCTATCAACTTTTCTGTACTCGACTGAAGAAGCCTACTGTGTAGGCGAAACGTTTCAAAATAAAGATACCTAACTGTTGCATATGTGTCTTACTCGTGGTCAGTCTCTGCCGTGTTAGGTCAGTGGTTGAGCCAGTGTCCTCGCCAGAGGCTGATGGCTCTACTTTGTATTTGTACTCTCGATACATCACCCATCACTTGTTCTGTGCTTTAATACTGTTGTACACTAACAGTCCCTTGCAATGCAGGTGATATTTCACACCTGGAGAATGTTCAAAGAACCTTCACTACTCGTATAAGTTGAGTAAAGATCCTCAGTTACCGGGAACGTTCGAAGTCCTTTGACCTGTACTCCTTAGAACGTAGGCGAGAAAGGTACCTGATAATCTATCTACAACTGGAAAATCCTAGAGATACAGGTTCCAAATCTTCACACAAAAATCACTCCCTATGAAAGCAAAATTTTCGCCAGACGATGCAATATCACCTGATGAAAAGCAAGAGTGCCTTGAGTATACTAAGTGTTAGTGGCCCAAGACTCTTCAGCATCCTATCATACATAAGGAGTTACCAGTAGACCCTCTGTCTTCAAGTGTGTGCGTGCGTGCGTGCGCATTGCTGGAAAATGGGATCTAGATTGACAGTATTGGTGTTAGCGAGCTTGTGGTGGTTGGTATAACAGTCTAAACTGGTAAACGTGGAACATAAGAACGAAGGAACACTGCAGCAGGCCTACTGGCCCATGCGAGGCAGGTCCAAGTCTCCTACCGGCTTAAGCCAATGCACCCAACCTAGTCAGGTCAGGTCACATTGACTTAAGGGAGGAACACGACAACCGACCTAGTAGCACAAGCTATCAGGCCCAACTCACACCCACCCACACCCACTCATGTATTTATCCAACCTATTTTTAAAGCTACACAACGTTCTGACCTCTATAACTGTACTTGGGAGTTTGTTCCACTCATCCACAACTCTATTACCAAACCAGTACTTTCCTATATCCTTCCTGAATCTGAATTTTTCCAGCTTAAAACCATTGCTGCGAGTCCTGTCTAGTCTAGATATTTTCAGCATGCTATTTACATCCCCTTTATTTATTCCTGTCTTCCATTTATACACAAGGGGCTATAAAAACCTCCATCCTGTCACTTCTCCATATTGTTTCATACTATGGAACAATGCTCTTCTCCAGACTGAGGGACTGACCACCTCAAAACTTTAAGGGTGATGGACTGATTACATTGTCTTCAAGTATCTTCTGCTTCTATCAACTTTTCTGTACTTGACTGAAGAAGCCTACTGTGTAGGCGAAACGTTTCACAATAAAGATACCTAACTGTTGCATATGTGTCTTACCTAACATACACAAGGGCTATACAACGCTGCCACACTGTTATAACGGTTGGTAGATAAGACACACAGGCAACATTTAGGCAACTTTATTCCGAAACGTTTCGCCTACACAGTAGGCTTCTTCAGAAAGTAGGCAGAAGCAGTAGAGATGTGAAGACGATGTAATCAGTTCATCACCCTTGAAGTCGTAGATTTGAGGTTGTCAGTCCCTCAGCCTGGAGAAGTTCTGTTCCAAAGTCTGGAACTATACAATACCTGTCGGTATTGTATACCATTTGATAATCACAGTTATAGCATTGGGCTCATAAATAACAAAAAAGGCACAATACCGTGACTGGAACGATACACAAATAACCCGCACATAAAAGAGAGAAGCTTACGACGACGTTTCGGTCCGACTTGGACCATTGACAAAGTCACACTAACCAGAGGTGGAGCAGGACGGCTATATATAGGCAGAAAGAGGTGGTGGTAGTAGTAGTAGTACAAGAGTTGTATATAATACCGACAAGATGAAATTAAGACACATGCACAACACCCGGGCATCCCCATCATAGACGTTTCGCCATCCAGCCAGCCACTGGATGGCGAAACGTCCACAACAAAGACAACCAGACGCCGCACATGTGTCTTAATTTCATCTTGTCGGTATTATATACAACTCTTGTACTACTACTACTACTACTACTACTACTACTACTACTACTACTACTACTACTACTACTACTACTACTACTACTACAACTACCACCACCACCACCACCTCTTCCTGCCTATACATAGCCGTCCTGCTCCACCTCTGGTTAGTGTGACTTTGTCAATGGTCCAAGTCGGACCGAAACGTCGTCGTAAGCTTCTCTCTTTTATGTGCGGGTTATTTGTGTATTGGGTTCATAATCGAAGGACCCGGGTTCAATCCTAGGCGAGGACGGACATGTAGACAACTAATGTCTTCTGTACTTATTTATTCACTGGGCAGTAAAACGCAGAAGTTAGTGCAGTGTTGTGGGTCCGGACTACAAGATAACAGTATTTTTAGATGAATGGTTCAGAGAACCGACATGTTGATAAATTAGACACATGTGCAACTCTTGGGTATCTTCGTATGGACTGATGAAGCCACTGTGTGGCGAAACGTTTCCTCAATAAAGATACCCAAGAGTTGCACATGTGTCTAATTTATCAAGATAACAGTAACAATAAGTTACACAGTGTTCTATATGATAGTTACAGCGTGGGAACAAGAGCTAGTTGACTCGACTCACGAAATCGTAATGACACGATTGTAAACAAACCATACCACGGGCGGGATTGAACCCACGGTCTGGAGTTTTGAGACACTCAGACCGCGGGTTCAATCCCGCCCGTGGTATGGTTTAAGAACTAGTTATGAACATCAAAATGGTATACAATACCGACAGGTTGGTAGGTAAGACACATAGGCAACAGTTAGGCAACTTTATTCCGAAATGTTTCGCCTACACAGTAGGCTTCTTCAGTCGAATACATCTCTACTGTTCCTGCCTACTTTCTGTATTCGACTGAAGAAGCCTACTGTGTAGGCGAAACGTTTCGAAATAAAGATACCTAACTGTCCCAAATCTGCACACAGAAATCACTCCCTACGAAAGTAAAAGACTGGGTAGGCGATGCAAAATGCCGCCAATAAAAAGTAGGGGCGCCATTGGTACACTAAGAGAAAACACCATAAGTGTTCAACAGCCTTCCATCAAGCATTAGGGGAATTGCCAATAAACCCCTGGCTGCCTTCAAGAGAGAGTTGGACAGATACCTAAAGTCAGTGCCGGATCAGCCGGGCTGTGGCTCGTACGTCGGACTGCGTGCGGCCAGCAGTAACAGCCTAGTTGATCAGGCCCTGATCCATCGGGAGGCCTGGTCGTGGACCGGGCCGCGGGGGCGTTGATCCCCGGAATAACCTCCAGGTAACCTCCAGGCATGTGTCTTACCTAACAACCTGTCGGTATTTTATACCATTTTATTGCCTAACTGTTGCCTATGTGTCTTACCTACCAAGAACTAGTTATGTTTGAGTGTCATGGTTCACCACTTGAGGTAGACTTCATACACACCAGAAATCTTACTCTGGGTGTCTTTATTCTGGAAACTTTCTAGAATAAAGACACCTAGATGCTTTACAGGTGTCTAATTTATCAACTACCTTGAGTCTACCTGGAGGGCATTCCGGGGATAAACGGCCCGGTCCATGACCAGGCCTCCTGGTGGATCAGGGCCTGAGCAACGAGGTTGTTACTGCTGGCCGCACGTAATAGGCTTTCTAACCCATTTATTAAGACGTGACATGTTTCAGCCTGAGGTGAGATACTTCAGTAAAACAGTGAGGATGTTAAGTGTTTGGTTATAGGTGGAGCAGTTTGGTTCGTTCACAGCTCCAGTTATTATTGGGAATGGGTAAGAGTGAGAGGGAGGGTGGCGTCAGTTGTGGGGATGGGGAAGGCAGGTGCGTGATTGAGTATGTCTGTGGGTCGCTGTGTCTTCCACCAACCTTCCCCCCAACCCCTAACTAGCCCTCTTCTCCCCCACATCAGCTGGTAAGCGAGGAAGCACCACTCTCACCCTCCTCACCCCACCACTAGTAACCCTCCAATATGGTTCAACCCCTCCCCCTCCCCCGCTTCCTTGGCTTTGAGTACCTAGTAGCTAACTGGCAAGAGCATTCGACGCTCAATCGCAAGGTCCCGGGTTCGACTCCCTGTGTGTGTCTAGCATTACGAAAAATATTAGGAAGTGAATGAAACAATGGTATAGAAATGCAGTTAGAAGCCTGAGTAGATTTGTCACCTGCTATAAGTACGTTTATGGAACACAACTTGCAACGTGGACTGACCAATGTTGTAGTAGCCAAGCTTAGGTTTACTCACCTTGCAACGTGGACTGACCAATGTTGTAGTAGCCAAGCTTAGGTTTATTCATCTTGCAACGTGGACTGACCAATGTTGTAGTACCCAAGCTTAGGTTTACTCACCTTGCAACGTGGACTGACCAATGTTGTAGTACCCAAGCTTAGGTTTACTCATCTTGCAACGTGGACTGACCAATGTTGTAGTACCCAAGCTTAGGTTTACTCATCTTGCAACGTGGACTGACCAATGTTGTAGTAGCCAAGCTTAGGTTTACTCATCTTGCAACGTGGACTGACCAATGTTGTAGTAGCCAAGCTTAGGTTTACTCACCTTGCAACGTGGACTGACCAATGTTGTAGTAGCCAAGCTTAGGTTTACTCACCTTGCAACGTGGACTGACCAATGTTGTAGTAGCCAAGCTTAGGTTTCATTACCAGTATTTCTGGCAGTTTGGAAGACACACATGGTGTCCTATGGTCACTATCTTGAACACTGTAAAGTAAAAGGACACAAGTGCAACTAATGTGACATTTATTGTGGCAACGTTTCGCTCTCCAGGAGCTTTATCAAGCCATTACAAACAATACATGGACACAGAGGGTATATAAAGGCTCAGAGTGAGGTGAATACTAGTGAGGTACCATTTCGATGTTCACTAGTGGTAGTAGTAGTAGTAGTAGTGGTAGTGACAAAAGCAATTAATTCGTACATGAGTAAAAGGATATAAAAGCTAATATAACACTGAAACAACCTGCCTCATTCCAGTTTATATTTGTTCAACCTATTTTTATGTTACCCAAGTATTAGCTTTTATATCCTTTTACTCATGTACGAATTAATTGCTTTTGTCACTACCACTACTATTACTACTACTACCACTAGTGAACATCGAAATGGTACCTCACTAGTATTCACCTCACTCTGAGCCTTTATATACCCTCTGTGTCCATGTATTGTTTGTAATGGCTTGATAAAGCTCCTGGAGAGCGAAACGTTGCCACAATAAATGTCACATTAGTTGCACTTGTGTCCTTTTACTTTACATAGTTGCACTTGTGTCCTTTTACTTTACATAGTTGCACTTGTGTCCTTTTACTTTACATATTGTGGGTAATTCTACCAACTTTATTACAATCTTGAACACTATTATTGTCCACTTATTGAAGAATATAAAGATAGTTTAATAACCCATGTCATACAAGATATCTTATTAATGAAAGTAAGATTCAAGGCATGTTAAGCAAATTTACTAAATTTGTCTACAAAATGAGGGCCATAGGCATAACTGAGAAGGTAGGCAGATGAATTATGTTTCTAACACTCGGAACACAGTCTAGTAGTTGGTTTAGAAAGACACGTAAGCAAACACTTTGACATAAATATTAGAAAACGTTTCGGTCCTGGGACCTTGATCAAGGTCCCAGGACCGAAACGTTTTCTAATAAATATGTTATAGTGTTTGCTTACGTGTCTTTCTAAACCAACTTGTCGGTATTTATTACCAAGGTTTATACCACAGTCTAGTAGTACACAAAATCCAGTATCAACGAGATGAAAAGATAAATACTCCAAAGCCTGGTCACAGACCGGGCCGCGGGGGCGTTGACCCCCGGAACTCTCTCCAGGTAAAGCACCGTCCTGGCACCTCTGCTGTTTCTTATCCTCGTAGATAAAAACACCTGTCACAGTTTCATATCATTTGCAGATGACACTAAAATAAGGATGGAAGTCACTACGGTAGAGGACACTGAAAATTACAGGAAGGCATAAGCAGTGTTTTCCAGTGGGCAGTGGAGAACAACATGGCGTTCAGTGGTGATAAGTTCCAGCTGCTTAGGTATGGAAAGAATGAAGAACTCAAGGGAAACACTGTATATAGAACTCGAGGATCATTAAATAGGATGAAAGCAACACGTGAAAGACTTGGGAGTAATGTCAGCTGACATTTCATTCATGACCAAGGTCATGACAGCCAGGAGGATGACGGGGTGAATAATGAGAACTTTTAACACAAAGAATATAGTGCCACTGGTGACACTTTTCAAATCACTTTTGCTCTCTCATTTGGAATATTGCTTAGTGTTGACGGTCTCATTCAGGGCAGAAGAAATAGAGCTAGAATAGAGATCGTTTATGACCCGCATAGAGCTAATAAAGCATAAATTACTGGAAAGGCCTAAATATGTACTCATTGGAGCGGAGTATAGAGTCGCGATAATATATACCTGGAAAGTACTTGAGGACCTGCTCCAAAATTTGAAAACTGCTATAACATATTGGAGTAAGATATATGGAAAGTGCAAAATAAACACAGTGAAAAGCAGGGTCGCCGTGGGCACAGTAAGGAAACACTGTATCAATATCCGTGGGCCCAGACTATCCAACACCTTACCAAAAGATATCAGAACACTGGAACAAGTGTAGAAGTCGTCAAGAAGACAAGTATCGTCAGCAAGTGCCAGTTCAACCAGACAAGCACCAGACGAGCCTGGCTCTGGGCCTGGCTCTAGGCCAGGCTCTTATTAAAGGTGTTCCTGCAACAGATAAGTCAACTGTAGACACAAACCCAGATGTATCATGTTAACCCTTTCAGGCACTAGTTCCTAGGCCTTTTGTATATCCATATGCTCTTGCGCTACCATCCACAGGATGGATATGGAGTGCACAATAAACCAACCACGTCTGCGGCAAAATATAATTTCCTTGAACTGAGAAATATAATTTCCTTGCACTGAGAAATATAATTTCCTTGCACTGAGAAATATAGTTTCCTTGCACAGAGAAATATATTAGTAGCTTTCTCCAGCACTGCTGTCCCTGCCCACCTAGCAGTAAAAACAGGTACTTGTGTGTTAGCACGCTGTTTTGGGTCGTATGTGGAAGAAAAATGTCTCAGGTCTAGTATCTGCTGGATACTTGAAGGACGTTTCCGGGGGTCAGCGCTCCTGCGGCCATGTCCCAGTGCTGTACCTGCTGGGATGTATACTGTATGAGAACACCAGTACCTGCTGGGATGTATACTGTATGAGAACACCAGTACCTGCTGGGATATATACTGTATAAGAACACCAGTACCTGCTGGGATGTATACTGTATGAGAACACCAGTACCTGCTGGGATGTATACTGTATAAGAACACCAATACCTGCTGGGATGTATACTGTATGAGAACACCAGTACCTGCTGGGATGTATACTGTATAAGAACACCAGTACCTGCTGGGATGTATACTGTATGAGAACACCAGTACCTGCTTGGATGTATACTGTATGAGAACACCAGTACCTGCTGGGATGTATACTGTATGAGAACACCAGTACCTGCTGGGATGTATACTGTATAAGAACACCAGTACCTGCTGGGATGTATACTGTATGAGAACACCAGTACCTGCTGGGATGTATACTGTATGAGAACACCAGTACCTGCTGGGATGTATACTGTATGAGAACACCAGTACCTGCTGGGATGTATACTGTATGAGAACACCAGTACCTGCTGGGATGTATACTGTATGAGAACACCAGTACCTGCTGGGATGTATACTGTATGAGAACACCAGTACCTGCTGGGATGTATACTGTATGAGAACACCAGTACCTGCTGGGATGTATACTGTATAAGAACACCAGTATCTGCTGGGATGTATACTGTGTTAGAAGCACCGGTACCTGCTGGGATGTATACTGTGTAAGAAACACCAGTACCTGCTGGGATGTATACCGTGTAAGAACACCAGTACCTGCTGGGATGTATACTGTATAAGAACACCAGTACCTGCTGGGATGTATACTGTATAAGAACACCAGTACCTGCTGGGATGTATACTGTATGAGAACACCAGTACCTGCTGGGATGTATACTGTGTAAGAAACACCAGTACCTGCTGGGATGTATACTGTGTAAGAAGCACCAGTACCTGCTGGGATGTATATGAGAACACCAGTACCTGCTGGGATGTATATGAGAACACCAGTACCTGCTGGGATGTATACTGTGTAAGAAACACCAGTACCTGCTGGGATGTATACTGTATAAGAACACCACTACCTGCTGGGATGTATACTGTGTAAGAAACACCAGTACCTGCTGGGATGTATACTGTGTAAGAAACACCAGTACCTGCTGGGATGTATACTGTGTGAGAACACCAGTACCTGCTGGGATGTATACTGTATGAGAACACCAGTACCTGCTGGGATGTATACTGTGTAAGAAACACCAGTACCTGCTGGGATGTATACTGTGTAAGAAGCACCAGTACCTGCTGGGATGTATACTGTATGAGAACACCAGTACCTGCTGGGATGTATACTGTGTAAGAAACACCAGTACCTGCTGGGATGTATACTGTGTAAGAACACCAGTACCTGCTGGGATGTATACTGTATAAGAACACCAGTACCTGCTGGGATGTATACTGTGTAAGAAACACCAGTACCTGCTGGGATGTATACTGTGTAAGAAGCACCAGTACCTGCTGGGATGTATACTGTGTAAGAAGCACCAGTACCTGCTGGGATGTATACTGTGTAAGAAGCACCAGTACCTGCTGGGACATACTGTGTAAGAAGCACCAGTACTTGCTGGGATTTGTAGATGAATGGTTCAGAGAACCGACATGTTGATAAGTTAGACACATGTGCAACTCTTGGGTATCTTTATTGAGGAAACGTTTCGCCACACAGTGGCTTCATCAGTCCATACATAGGAGAAACTTGAAGAACAGGAGGAGAATGAGGTAATCAGTCCCTCAACCTTGAGTCGATGTGTTCAGTCGATGTATTCTACTCAAGATTGATGGACTGAACACATCGACTCAAGGTTGATGGACTGATTACCTCATTCTCCTCCTGTTCTTCAAGTTTCTCCTATGTATGGACTGATGAAGCCACTGTGTGGCGAAACGTTTCCTCAATAAAGATACCCAAGAGTTGCACATGTGTCTAATTTATCAACTTGCTGGGATGTATACTGTGTAAGAAGCACCAGTACCTGCTGGGATGTATACTGTGTAAGAAGCACCAGTACTTGCTGGGATGTATACTGTGTAAGAAGCACCAATACCTGCTGGGATGTATACTGTGTAAGAAGCACCAGTACCTGCTGGGATGTATACTGTGTAAGAAGCACCAGTACCTGTTGGGATGTATACTGTGTTAGAAGCACCGGTACCTGCTGGGATGTATACTGTGTAAGAAACACCAGTACCTGCTGGGATGTATACTGTGTAAGAAGCACCGGTACCTGCTGGGATGTATACTGTGTAAGAAACACCAGCACCTGCTGGGATGTATACTGTGTAAGAAGCACCAGTACCTGCTGGGATGTATACTGTGTAAGAAGCACCAGTACCTGCTGGGATGTATACTGTATAAGAAACACCAGTACTTGCTGGGATGTATACTGTGTAAGAAGCACCAGTACCTGCTGGGATGTATACTGTATAAGAAACACCAGTACCTGCTGGGATGTATACTGTGTAAGAAGCACCAGTACCTGCTGGGATGTATACTGTATAAGAAGCACCGGTACCTGCTGGGATGTATACTGTATAAGAAACACCAGTACCTGCTGGGATAATAAAAAAAATAATTCCTTGGCTATGGAGTGAGGTCTACCTGCGCCCCTCCCTCACCTTCCTAACCCTTTACCTCACCCATGCCCCACCTCTCCCACACTCACCTCTCCCACACTCCCCTTCCCCACCTCTCCCTCTTGCCCTGGTCCCAAACCTTCGGTGTACAAGGCAGGAATGCGGTGCGCCCTCTCTGGTGGCGTGCAGCAGCAGCAGTCTGTTCGATGACTTGTCTACTTACTTTAAAGTTTAAAGCCTCAAGACTACACAGGACTCGTCCAGGACGCGTCTCACCTGCACACTAACATCAGGAATACTATAATACTTGTAATATCAAAGTCTCTCTGTGTACAGAGGTACACACCTCGTTATTCTTAAGTGTGTATAAACTAAGATACAGTAGACCTTGGTTGAAAAATTAGACACATGCAACATGTGCACATGTTGAATTGCTCGTCTTTGTAGGACAGTTATTACTGTCGCCTGGTTGATCAGGCTCTGATCCACCAGGAGGCCTGGTCACAGACCGGGCCGCGGGGGCGTTGACCCCCGGAACTCTCTCCAGGTAAACTCCAGGTCATAATACACTTCTTAGCTGCTACAAATGTGGGAACTTGAGTGTGTTGGCCGTAAAGATTGGATATATTTAGATTTAGAAAGGATATAAGAAAGCACTGGTTTGGTTGTTCCATACCCTTGTCAATTATCGGCATTAAAGCCTGAGCAGATGCACGATTGTTAGTGATGGGGTGAGAGTATGACCTGCCTAGTGTATGTCAGTAGACCGGAGTTGTGAAAGTTGTCTAATGTGATTGGTATTTATAAAACTGGAAATAAGTCCCTATCGTCGAATTACCGCCCATTCAGCTTGACCGTAATATTGGAGAACTTTTTAGAATAAAAATTAACAGATACAATTAGAAGGCTCCGCCTTCATTAGTGGAATTTGATTCATAACACTGATTCCCAAGGGGTCGTTCCTGCCTAGCTAATTTATTATTGAACCCTCAAAGAAAACGGTGCTGTGTACTGCCATTTCAGTAAGGTTATGACAGATTCCCACAGATAAGACTGTAAGTCTGTAAGCAATAAGATTAGTCTTATAAGTCGAGGTATAGTTTCGAATAACTGAAGTTTGCTCTTATTATCAAGACTGTAAGTATACCGTACATACACCTACACACTATCTTCCGTTTGTCGATAAAATGAGACTGTAGAGGACTTGAAGTAGGTTCGCCGGTCTTGTCCCGGCCCGGGTCCAGATGGTGACCCGGCGCGTAGAGTACTGGGTAAGCTTGGGAGTCTACCACAATTGTGAGACCACGAGGAGACGTGAGGTACGACCCTGGCATGTCAGGTCAGGCGTGTTGACCTGTAGTGGTGTAGCTAGTAGTAGTATTAGTGGTGGTGATGGTGGTACTTTTGTGGTGCAGTATAGCTAGTAGTGGTGGTTGTGGTACTAGTATAGTCAGCAGCAGTGGTGGCGGCGGCAGCGGCGGCAGCAGCGGCGGCGGCGGCAGCAGCAGCAGCGGCGGCGTCGATAGCAATGACTGTGGTGGTGAGAGTATGTGGGAGGTTCAGCCTTATATGGTTCCTCAGAGCAGACGCCAAATGTTAGAGCACAGGGAGTGGTGGAGGAGAGGACCTCACCCCCCCTTCCCTCTCTCTCTCTCTCTCTCTCTCTCTCTCTCTCTCTCTCTCTCTGAGATAGCGGATGTGGAACAATATATATATATATATATATATATATATATATATATATATATATATATATATATATATATATATACACACACACACACATCATCGTCTGATAAAGTGATAAGAGTTCTCTGTTTTATTCCTGGATACCAGTGTTCTGTGACAGGTGGTAGACTAGCAGGTGATGATAGGTTGGCAGGTGATGATAGGTTTGCGGGTGATGGTAGGCTGGCAGTTGGTGGAAGGCTGGCAGGTGGTAGAAGGCTGGCAGGTGGTGGCAACACAAGCTGCAACATTGCTTATGTTGAGTATAGCGTGGGGCATGTTGAGGTGAGAGGGTCGACAATGTTTGATACCTCTCTCTCTCTCCATCTCTCCCTCCCTCCATCCCTTCCTTCAGTATAGCGTGGGGCATGTTGAGGTGAGAGGGTCGACAATGTTTGATACCTCTCTCTCTCTCCATCTCTCCCTCCCTCCATCCCTTCCTTCAGTATAGCGTGGGGCATGTTGAGGTGAGAGGGTCGACAATGTTTGATACCTCTCTCTCTCTCCATCTCTCCCTCCCTCCATCCCTTCCTTCAGTATAGCGTGGGGCATGTTGAGGTGAGAGGGTCGACAATGTTTGATACCTCTCTCTCTCTCCATCTCTCCCTCCCTCCATCCCTTCCTTCAGTATAGCGTGGGGCATGTTAAGGTGAGAGGGTCGACAATGTTTGATACCTCTCTCTCTCTCAATCTCTCCCTCCCTCCATCCCTTCCTTCATCCCACTTCTCCTATCCTTCCTCCATGCTCATAAGAACATAAAGAAGGAACACTGCAACAGGCCTACTGGCCCATGCGAGGCAGGTCCAAGTCTCCTACCGGCTTAAGCCAATGCCCCAACCTAGTCAGGTCAGGTCACATTCACCCAAGGAACACGGCAATTGACCTAGTAGTACAAGCTAGTCAGGTCCAACTCACACACACACCCACACCTACTCATGTATTTATCTAACCTATTTTTAAAATACACAACGTTTTAGCTCGTGTGTGAGTACCCATCGATTTGTTTGTGGGGGTCGATACTTAGCTCCTGGCCCCGCCTCTTAATCATTCTCATCGTCATCTCTGACTTCTGGCCTCTGGGGTCTTATCATATCTACTCTTGAAGCTGTGTATTAAGTTTGCCTCATCCAAGTCATTCCACTTTTCAACCAGCCTGAGACTATAGTACTTTTTACATCCTTTATGGCCCATCTGTATCTTCAGTATCCATCTGTGTCCCCTTAATCCTAGTCCTCTTGATTCCAGTAATGTGTCCCCTTGATCCTGGTCCTCTTAATTCAAACAGTGTCCCCCTTGATCCTGGTCTTCTTAATTCAGTGTCCCCCCCCCTTGATCCTGGTCCTCTTAATTCAAACATGTTCCTGTCATCCTTGTTAATTCCTCCTAATATTTTATACGTAGTAATCATGTCTCCTTGTCCTTCTCTCATGTAAAGTCCTCAGGTTCAGTTTCCTGAACTTCTTACCTCTCTCTTCTGGTACTGGTCAGGTTGCAAACCTTTGTACCTTTTTCCAGTTTCTTCTCGTACTTGACCAGATGAGGGCTCCATGCTGGGGCCGCATATTCAATGATTGACCTAACATATGTTGTGTATAAGGTTTTAAAGGATTCTTCAGTCAAGTTCCTGAATGCTATTCTGAGGTTTGCTAATCTTGCATACGCCCTTCACGTTATAAGGTTTATGTTCAATTTTGGCGATATTCTTAGTATTATATTCATTATCAGGTCCTTGTCATTGATAGTTGGAGATTCTCTCTGGCCATGTACTCAGTGATACACAGGGCTCAGTCCCCTCAGGCAGGTCATTAACGTATATTAGGAACAGTAAGGGTTCAGGTACTGAACCTTGTGGAACCCCACTCGTTACTCTACCATTCTGATGTCTCTTCCATTACTGTTATTATATTTATAACTAAACGCTAAACTCATAAGGGTCATATAGCGTCCCGTACTGTTACACACTATTATTTAGGTGCTCCTTGACCCACTGGAACACTGCCTTTTAACCCTGCGTGTTCTTATTTCTGGACTAATCTCTAGTGTGGTACTGTATCAGATGTTTTCCTGCCGTATAAGATAGTCACCCAGTCCAGTCTGTCTTGTTTTATTCCTGTGACTGGGGTGGAATCCCGACAGATTCGTAAGACGAGATTTTCCGTCCCTAAATCCATATTTTTCATCAACGAAGTATCTTTTCTCCAAGTGTTCCAGTATTCTTCTCAGTACTATCTTCTCCGGAAGCTTTGACAGTATGCATGTTAGAAATACTATCTTGTGTGTGTGTGATTAAACAGCCTAATAAATTCGAAAATGCACCGGCAGGCCTGGGCTAGGACCTGGCCACGGGGCGTTGACCCTCGGAATACACTGGCTAACAAGAAAGTGTTTGTAAGGGAATCCTGTTCATCCCTCCTTCCAGATAGTTTTCAGTGTGTTGGCAGTTCCATTTGTAGTTGTTCTTAACATTATTTTGGGTAGAGCTACATGTTTGTAGCATCAGCAGTATAATTGAGCAGGTTATCAACCTTGAAGCCTGGTCTAGGACCGGGCTGCGAGGGTGGTAACACAAGAAATAAACTACACGAAGGTAGACTCGGCTGTTTAAATGTTTCTCTCTCTCCTTCCTCCTCCTCTTCCTCTCTTATTGTTTTATTTCTACGTGTTTGAAGATGGTTTCTTTGTGAGGGTGAGCGAGGAATGTCTTGATATATACACACTTGTTTTGGTGTGAGAGTGGCGCGTGTTGTCGGAGACGTTAGCTTTAGATAGTTTGTTGTGGTGGGGACGCGAACCCTAGCTTCACAGGTGGTGGGGGAGGTGGTGGTAGTAGTGAACGATCAGGGAGGGGGAAGGGGAGGCGAGGCGAGGGAGATTGCATGGAGGGTGACTGTTGGTTAAGGTGAGGGTGGGGTAGGGAGAAGAGAGGGAAGGTGACTGTTCTTGGGGGGGGGTGTTAGGGGAGAGTGAGGGAGGGAGGGGGGATCTAAGAAGTGAGGAAAGGGAGGGGATGGTAATAAGGGGTTGTAAGAGGTGAGGGAAGGGAGGGGGTTGTAAGAAGTAAGGGAGGGGAAAGAGGTGTAAGAGATGAGGGAGGGGAAGGGGTTGTAAGAGGTACTTACCTAATTGTGGTTGCAGGGGTCGAGACTCAGCTCCTGGGGAAAGGGAGGGGGGGGGTTGTAAGAGGCGAGGGAAGAGAGGGGGGTTGTAAGAGGTGAGGGAAGGGAGGGGGGGTTGTAAGAGGTGAGGAATGGGACGGGGGGTTGTAAGAGGTGAGGGAGGGGAGGGGAGATGGGTTAAGCTCCAAGGCCGACCTAGCTAGGGGCAACGACCTCTGGGATGGGCAAGCTTACTCTCCCTCACTCCCTCTCATCAACTCTAACACACCCATGTCTGTACTGTACGTACTCACCTACTTGTGGCTGTAGGGGTCTAGTCACAGCTCCTGGCCCGCCTCTTCACTGGTCGCTACTAGCTCACTCTTCCTGCTTCATGAACTTTATCATACCTCTTCTTAAAGCTGTGTATGGATTCTGCCTCAACTGCATCACTTCCCAGACTATTCCACTTCCTGACAACTCTGTGACTAAAGAAATACTTCCTAACATCCCTGTGATTCATCTGAGTCTTCAACTTCCAATTGTGACCCCTTGTTGCTGTGTCCCATCTCTGGAACATCCTGTTTCTGTCCACCTTGTTAGTTCCTCTCAGTATTTTATATGTCGATATCATATTCCCCATCTCTCCTGACCTCCAGTATCGTCAGGTCGATTTCCCTTAACCTCTCCACGTAGGACATGCCCCTTAGCTCCGGGACTAGTTTTGTTGCAAACCTTTGCACTTTAATTTCCTTGGCTAGTTGTGGGTTTCAAACTGGTGCTGTACACTCCAATATAGGGCTGACATACACAGTGTACAGGGTACTGAACGATTCCTTATTGAGATGTCGGAATGCTATTCTTAGGTTTGCTAGGCGCCCATATGCTGCAGCAGTTATTTGGTTGATGTGCACCTCAGGAGATGTGCCCGGTGTTATACTCACCCCAAGATCCTTTTCCTTGAGTGAGGTTTGCAGTCTCTGGCCCCCCCTAGACTGTACTCCATCTGCGGTCTTCTTTGCCCTTCTCCACTCGTCATAACTTTGCACTTGGTGGGGTTGAATTCCAGGAGCCAGTTTCTAAACCAGGCCTGCAGCCTGTCCAGATCCCTTTGTAGTTCCGCTTGGTCCTCGTCCGATTGAATTCTTCTCATCAACTTCACATCATTTGTAAACAGGGACACTTCTGAGTCTATTCCTTCCATCATGTCGTTCACATACACCAGAAACAGCACCGGTCCTAGGATTGACCCCTGTGGAACCCCGCTCGTCACAGACGCCCACTCTGACACCTCATCACGTACCATGACTCGCTGATGTCTTCCCGACAGGTATTCCCTGATCCATTGCAGTGTCTTCCCTGTTATTCCTGCCTGGTCTACCAGCTTATGCACTAATCTCTGGTGTGGAACTATGTCAAAATCCTTCTTACAATCCAAGAAAATGCAGTCTACCTACCCCTCTCTCTTCTCGTTTTACTGCTGTCACCCTGTCATAGAACTCCAGTAGGTTTGTGACAGAATTTCCTGTCCTGAAACCGTGCAAGTTACCGTTGATAAACTCATTTCTTTCTATGTGCTACACCACTCTTCTGATAATCTTCCTTATAACTTTGTATACTATACATTTTAGTGACACTGATCTGTAGTTTAATGCTTCATGTCTGTCTCCTGTTTTTTAAAAATTGGGACTACATTTACTGCCTTCCATAACTCAGGTAGTCGCCCATTTTCGATAATGTGTTGAAAATTGTTGTTAGTGGCACACAGCGCCTCTGCTCCCTCTCTCAGGACACTTGGAGAGATTGTATATATGTTAGTGGAATTACCGACAATATGTCAAATAAAAGGACACAAGTGCAACTAATGTAACATTTTATTGTGGCAACGTTTCGCTCTGCAGGAGCTTTGTCAAGCGGTAACGGATTGACAAAGCTCCTGAAGAGCAAAACGTTGCCACAATAAAATGTCACATTAGTTTCGCTTGTGTCCTTTTACTTTACACGTGGAGAGATGTTATCCGGCCCCATCGCCTTTGTGGTATCTAGCTCGCTTAGTAGCCTCTTCATTTCTTCCTCGGTTTTATATGTGTGTGTGAGTGAGAGATATGTGTGTCAATGTCATATACCCACAGTCACACATGTCTGTACTCACAGATATGTGCGTGTGACCTCTCTGTTATAACATTCACACAAGTGTGTGTCCGTCTCTCTCTCTCTGTCTGTTTTTGTATTTACCACTATGTGTGACCTTCAATGCTGGGTCACATTAACAGGTTGCCACTTTTTTCACAGGGTGCTTCCCTGAATAAATACTCAAAATTAATTTTGGCATAAGTGGTGGGGATATCTCCCCTTTTGTTTAAATTTGCTGACACTTAGGGTCGATAATATGGAACGAATTGTGGATTTGGATTGCAGAATAGGAAAAACTACATGCTCTGTGATCATATATACGTAATGCCTAAAGGATGTGTTCAGAATGTCTCTGGTGGCCTGGTGGTTAACGCTCTCGCTTCATACGGTGAGGGCCTGGGTTCGATTCCCAGCCAGAGTAGAAACATTGGACGTGTTTCTTTCCACCTGTTGTCTATGTTACCCATCAGTAAAATGGGTACCTGGGTGTTAGTCGACTGGTGTGGGTCGCATCCTGGGACACTGACCTAAGGAGGCCTGGTCACAGACCGGGCCGCGGGGGCGTTGACCCCCGGAACTCTCTCCAGATAAACAATGGTCAACGCCTCCTAGAGCAGGCACTAGTCAATACCTCCACGGCCCGGTCCTAGACCAGGCTCTCAACCATATTAAATCACCAGTTCACTTATACTAACTCAATATTTAATTGATCTACAACTCTATTCAGAGTAAACTCTTTTACCTTTTGTGAGTTTCGAGAGTAGTTCTGTTCTCCGAGCCCTGTCTTGGGCCGGGCTGTGAGGGATATGTGGGGCTGTGTACCACCAACAGCAAAAGCCTGGTTGACCAGGCCAGCACCAGACGAGCCTAGCCCATGGCCGGGTTCCGGGAGTAAAAAAACTTTCGGAGCTCATCAAGGGTAAGGGGTCCGCTGGCCCACATATCCATCACAGCCTGGTTGATCTGGCACTTGGTGGTTGCACTTGTGTCCTTTTACTTTACATATTGTCGGTAATTCTACCAACTTTATTACAAATGGAAAACTGTGATGCAGGGACCAGTGGGTGACTTGAACTTGCCTAGCATGGGCCAGTGGGTGACTTGGACTTGCCAGCATAGGCCAGTAGGCCTGCTGCAATGTTCCTTATGTTCTTATGTATGCCTTCACAAAACTAAAGTTAAGTGTTCAGTCTGGCTCTGCTGTACCAGTGTTCAGTCTGGCTCTGCTACACTAGTGTTCAGTTTGGCTCTGCTACACTAGTGTTCAGTTTGGCTCTGCTACACTAGTGTTCAGTTTGGCTCTGCTACACTAGTGTTCAGTTTGGCTCTGCTGTGCCAGTGTTCAGTCTGGCTCTGCTACACTAGTGTTCAGTCTGGCTCTGCTACACCAGTGTTCAGTCTGGCTCTGCTACACCAGTGTTCCGTCTGGCTCTGCTACACCAGTGTTCAGTCTGGCTCTGCTGTGCCAGTGTTCAGTCTGGCTCTGCTACACTAGTGTTCAGTTTGGCTCTGCTGTGCCAGTGTTCAGTCTGGCTCTGCTACACTAGTGTTCAGTTTGGCTCTGCTGTACCAGTGTTCAGTCTAGCTCTGCTACACCAGTGTTCAGTCTGGCTCTGCTACACCAGTGTTCAGTCTGGCTCTGCTACACCAGTGTTCCGTCTGGCTCTGCTGTGCCAGTGTTCAGTCTGGCTCTGCTACACTAGTGTTCAGTTTGGCTCTGCTGTACCAGTGTTCAGTCTAGCTCTGCTACACCAGTGTTCAGTCTGGCTCTGCTACACCAGTGTTCAGTCTGGCTCTGCTACACCAGTGTTCAGTCTGGCTCTGCTACACCAGTGTTCCGTCTGGCTCTGCTGTACCAGTGTTCAGTCTGGCTCTGCTACTCTAGTGTTCAGTCTGGCTCTGCTACACCAGTGTTCAGTCTGGCTCTGCTGTACCAGTGTTCAGTCTGGCTCTGCTACACTAGTGTTCAGTCTGGCTCTGCTACACCAGTGTTCAGTCTGGCTCTGCTACACTAGTGTTCAGTCTGGCTCTGCTGTACTAGTGTTCAGTCTGGCTCTGCTGTACCAGTGTTCAGTCTAGCTCTGCTACACCAGTGTTCAGTCTGGCTCTGCTGTACCAGTGTTCAGTCTAGCTCTGCTACACCAGTGTTCAGTCTGGCTCTGCTACACCAGTGTTCCGTCTGGCTCTGCTGTACCAGTGTTCAGTCTGGCTCTGCTACACCAGTGTTCAGTCTGGCTCTGCTGTACCAGTGTTCAGTCTGGCTCTGCTACACTAGTGTTCAGTCTGGCTCTGCTACACCAGTGTTCAGTCTGGCTCTGCTACACCAGTGTTCAGTCTGGCTCTGCTAAACCAGTGTTCAGTCTGGCTCCAGCACCAGTGTTCAGTCTGGCTCTGCTACACCAGTGTTCAGTCTGGCTCTGCTACACTAGTGTTCAGTCTGGCTCTGCTACACCAGTGTTCAGTCTGGCTCTGCTACACCAGTGTTCAGTCTGGCTCTGCTACACCAGTGTTCAGTCTGGCTCTGCTACACCAGTGTTCAGTCTGGCTCTGCTACACCAGTGTTCAGTCTGCCTCTGCTACACCAGTGTTCAGTCTGGCTCCAGCACCAGTGTTTAGTCTGGCTCTGCTATACCAGTGTTCAGTCTGGCTCTGCTACACCAGTGTTCAGTCTGGCTCTGCTACACTAGTGCTCAGTTTGGCTCTGCTACACTAGTGTTCAGTTTGGCTCTGCTACACTAGTGTTCAGTTTGGCTCTGCTGTGCCAGTGTTCAGTCTGGCTCTGCTACACTAGTGTTCAGTCTGGCTCTGCTACACCAGTGTTCAGTCTGGCTCTGCTACACCAGTGTTCCGTCTGGCTCTGCTACACCAGTGTTCAGTCTGGCTCTGCTGTGCCAGTGTTCAGTCTGGCTCTGCTACACTAGTGTTCAGTTTGGCTCTGCTGTGCCAGTGTTCAGTCTGGCTCTGCTACACTAGTGTTCAGTTTGGCTCTGCTGTACCAGTGTTCAGTCTAGCTCTGCTACACCAGTGTTCAGTCTGGCTCTGCTACACCAGTGTTCAGTCTGGCTCTGCTACACCAGTGTTCCGTCTGGCTCTGCTGTGCCAGTGTTCAGTCTGGCTCTGCTACACTAGTGTTCAGTTTGGCTCTGCTGTACCAGTGTTCAGTCTAGCTCTGCTACACCAGTGTTCAGTCTGGCTCTGCTACACCAGTGTTCAGTCTGGCTCTGCTACACCAGTGTTCAGTCTGGCTCTGCTACACCAGTGTACCGTCTGGCTCTGCTGTACCAGTGTTCAGTCTGGCTCTGCTACTCTAGTGTTCAGTCTGGCTCTGCTACACCAGTGTTCAGTCTGGCTCTGCTGTACCAGTGTTCAGTCTGGCTCTGCTACACTAGTGTTCAGTCTGGCTCTGCTACACCAGTGTTCAGTCTGGCTCTGCTACACTAGTGTTCAGTCTGGCTCTGCTGTACTAGTGTTCAGTCTGGCTCTGCTGTACCAGTGTTCAGTCTAGCTCTGCTACACCAGTGTTCAGTCTGGCTCTGCTGTACCAGTGTTCAGTCTAGCTCTGCTACACCAGTGTTCAGTCTGGCTCTGCTACACCAGTGTTCCGTCTGGCTCTGCTGTACCAGTGTTCAGTCTGGCTCTGCTACACCAGTGTTCAGTCTGGCTCTGCTGTACCAGTGTTCAGTCTGGCTCTGCTACACTAGTGTTCAGTCTGGCTCTGCTACACCAGTGTTCAGTCTGGCTCTGCTACACCAGTGTTCAGTCTGGCTCTGCTAAACCAGTGTTCAGTCTGGCTCCAGCACCAGTGTTCAGTCTGGCTCTGCTACACCAGTGTTCAGTCTGGCTCTGCTACACTAGTGTTCAGTCTGGCTCTGCTACACCAGTGTTCAGTCTGGCTCTGCTACACCAGTGTTCAGTCTGGCTCTGCTACACCAGTGTTCAGTCTGGCTCTGCTACACCAGTGTTCAGTCTGGCTCTGCTACACCAGTGTTCAGTCTGCCTCTGCTACACCAGTGTTCAGTCTGGCTCCAGCACCAGTGTTTAGTCTGGCTCTGCTATACCAGTGTTCAGTCTGGCTCTGCTACACCAGTGTTCAGTCTGGCTCTGCTACACTAGTGCTCAGTCTGGTTCTGCTACACCAGTGTTCAGTCTGGCTCTGCTACACCAGTGTTCAGTCTGGCTCTGCTACACCAGTGTTCAGTCTGGCTCTGCTACACTAGTGTTCAGTTTGACTCTGCTGTGCCAGTGTTCAGTCTGGCTCTGCTACACTAGTGTTCAGTTTGGCTCTGCTGTACCAGTGTTCAGTCTAGCTCTGCTACACCAGTGTTCAGTCTGGCTCTGCTACACCAGTGTTCAGTCTGGCTCTGCTACACTAGTGTTCAGTCTGGCTCTGCTACACCAGTGTTCAGTTTGGCTCTGCTACACCAGTGTTCAGTCTGGCTCTGCTTCACCAGTGTTCAGTCTGGCTCTGCTACACCAGTGTTCAGTCTGGCTCTGCTACACCAGTGTTCCGTCTGGCTCTGCTGTACCAGTGTTCAGTCTGGCTCTGCTACACCAGTGTTCAGTCTGGCTCTGCTGTACCAGTGTTCAGTCTGG